>NC_072000.2:36708920-37008920 GCF_028885655.2 Pongo abelii | reverse complement strand
TTTTCAGATTCTGATAAGACCTATATAGTCACTTTCATTTTCTTGAACTAACTTACTTTTATTCACTTGCACCATTGCTATTATGTCATTATTTTCTTCAAATTTTTACCCAAAATTGAGATGAAGTAAGCTTTATATATTGTTGCAAGTTTATTCCCCTCTTATACTGGTTTTAATTTTTTTAGAAAGAATTTCTTCCATTGTTAGTATCAGCATATGTCTAGTTCCGTCCTCTACAATATCCATCAAAGAATCTTGAAATGTTTATTATGGAAGTATTCAGGAACACTTAAAAAGATGGGAAGACAGCTGTAGTTTAATATGAAAAGCACAATTGTTGGGAGTCAGAAACATTTATTTCTAAACAACAGCCCTGGCATTTACTAGTTGGTGAACTTGGATAAGACATCTGACATCCAGATCTCAGGTTCCTCATCTGTAGAGTGAGATAATAATACCCAGTCCAAAGAGTTGTGGCAAGGGTTAAATGTGCGACAGTTTTCTAGCACATACCTAGTAAATAGTGAGAAAACAACAAATTTTCATTCAATCTGCATTTTTAATCTCTCTGTAGCAAAACAAAAATGAGTGCTGACAAGATGCTTTTGACGACAAAGATGAAAGAAAGTCACCAAAGTGGTATATATGACTTTTCTGTCACTTTCTAGGTTGTGCCGCCTCGGGCCCGTTAGAAAAATCTCTGAGAAATATGGTTACCAGAAAGGTGAACATACCGCTACCTGCTTTATTTAGCATGCTGTTTGAGAATTAAATGAGATAGCATATGTGAAGTGCCTAGGACAATATCCGACCCATAAGGGGTATTTGCTAAACATTAGCTCCTTTCCCCTTCCTCAAAGATGTGTATTCTTGGAGTCATTTGTAAATTTTTTTAAACCGCAGATTTTTTTTTTAATACTGTAAGTTCTGGGGTACATGTGCAGAACGTGCAGGTTTGTTACACAGGTATACACATGCCATGGTGGTTTGCTGCACCCATAAACTGTAATCTACATTAGGTATTTCTCCTAATGCTATCCCTCCCTTAGCCCCCCACCCACCAACAGGCCCCAGTGTGTGATGCTCCCTTCCCTGGATCCATGTGTTCTCATTGTTCAACTCCCACTTATGAGTGAGAACATGCATAAACCGCAGATTTTATAGAGTAAATCACATGTCATGCCCTTGTTCAAAACTGGAATAATAGCAACATTTATTAGAGATGGAGTATCTTGGCATATATGAAAATCCTCTAGACTACAGCTGAATATTGATTCTGTATCATGGATTTGGAGTGTAATGATCTTTTGTGAGAATACACAAAAAGAAGCGGTATGGCATGGTTGCTTTCTTATACTTACATGTACATACACGTATATGCATGTGTGCATGTGTCTCTAGACATTTTTAAATCTTCAACTTATATTTTCAACTTCCAAAGACATATATACATGGTAGGCATTGGGAAGCTTGGTTAAATTATGACTGCCTAATGCAGAGACATATATACCCAAGCACTCCTACTACAAAAATGGTAGCAGCCTAAAGGTTATCTTCCATTTTTTTTCCAAGGAGGATACAGAGTAGAAGAAACCAAATAGACTGCAGCATTTTACCCCTCTGTTCCCCAGTCCTCATTGGTCATGTCATGTTTGTCGTCAACCCCATCTGGGCAGCAGGTGTGGTGCTGCATGGCTGTGGGTATTTGATTATTGACTAGTGTATATTTCCAAAGGGCACAACAGACTGCTGACTGGCCCTCAGTTATAACACGAGGCAATCTTCCGTGTTTATACCTGTAAGAGCTAAAAATAAAGAAAAACTGATTTTGAGTTTTTTAAAACTACATTTTGACCAGAGGCTTTTAACAAAGCCTCCATATATATCAGTCAAACACTGAGCTTGGCAAGCTTGTATAGAGTCTATTAAAGGGGGAATAAGGTTCATGAATTTCAAGCTTGGAGGGCTCTAATTACCTCATGCTCAAACTTTAACTACAAAACCCAGATAAATTGCTGCACTAAAACCATAGAAGATCCTCCACCTGATTTGTGCCAGTGCATCTAAAGCTCAGTGAGGCTGATCCCAGTGAGGTTTTTCAAATCAGTCCTAAGGGAAAGTGTTCTGGACCTGTCTCTAATGAGTACGTACGGATTACTTGGATGTTTTGGTAAAGCTACCCAGTAAATTAGTCAATCTGAAATTTTATTAGCCACAAAGCATTACAGCAGTCAGTCAAATAGGCTAAGAATACTGGGGGAATTAAAGTCATTTTAAGCATCTATTAGTCAGGTATCACGAATCTGTTTCAGGTCTCGGCTAGTAGTTGTAACATTAAACTAATTGGCTAATAGTTACAGCTGTCTCTTCAGTGCGTTTGTTCTTAGAGGTGTGATCCCTTTTTGAACCAATTTATGTACACCCAGAGGGGGGTCCTATTTTTTATTCTAATTTAATGTATGATTTGGATTCAAAAGGAAGAAAAACAGGTACGGGGGCAGTCTGTACGTATAAACCATGGTGTGAAACAGCTAAACCTGAACGCACATACTGCCAGCCTAAAAGTTGAAATTTAGCAAATGCGGAAGGCAGAGGAGAACGCAGAAAATAAACATGACTCTTAAATATTCTAAACTTCCATATTTTATCAAAGATGCACTGAGGAGAAATGTGGATTTCCCTCTGCCTGGTCTTACACTCTCCATGGCTATTTATCTAGTTACAAACTTTTATAGATGTCAAATATTTTAAGAAGTCCTTTAGAAATGGCCCGAGGTAATTTCAAACTTAACAGACCCTGTCCCACCAGAGCTCATTACAGTGAATTTTATAACAAAGTACCCTCTACTTAATTTTCAGAGCCTAGCCAAGCGTACGAGAAATGCAGCTGCATTAAGTGCAATTAATGGTACAATAAAAGCAGTGGAGGGCTGTTTAACACCCAAGAACCAGCAGTAAACACTGGCTTCATGCTCTCCAGCAGTCAGTGATGTGCCAGAGGACGTGGAGTGTGAGATTTCCGTACCAAAGTGGGAAACGCCTTTCTCCTGCTAGAAAAGAATTTCCTGTCCTTCGACAATTCCGCCTAGAGACTGTACAAAAGGATATAAAGGTACTCCCTCCAGTTATGCCACTAGCATCCTCACTGCCTTTGAGCAGGGATCCAACACAGGAAGCTCATATTCCCATCAGGATGGGAAAAGGACAAATTCAATTCCAACAAAAATGAGTCTAATAGCAAGTGACTCGTAATGTACAAAATGATTTGGTTTCCTAACTAACAAAGTGGACTGTCAAATGACAAAAAAGGAACAAAGTAGCCAGTCAGAATAGTTTTCAAACAAGCCAAAAAAATCAAAAAGTTGATGAGCAGAAACAACTATAATGATACTGCAAATCTCTTTAATGATGAAAAATCACTTCTTAGAATTTGAATATGAGAGACATCCAGAGATCAGCAAAAACCTTAGTGGTTAATAACAATCATGGTTGTTTGAGGACTGGTCCATCAGCTAGTTAATTTGTTAAATAAAATATGGTCAACCAGGTCTGGAAAGATGATTACACATATTCAGCTTTCATAAGCAACTGAAATAATTCTATCGTAGAAAGAATTTGATGATAATGTCTCTTAGTAGACTGGTTTGAATTCAGGGACCTACCCCTCTATTTCCATTTCTGGATGAAACTGTTTTTTAACAATACAAATAGGCTAGGAAAAACATTTAAATTATATTTTTGACAATAAAACTTCTACCAACACATTCAAGTGCGGGTAATTCATCCTAATTATAACATTATAGACATGGTTAGCCTAAATAAAGAAAAGCCATAGTTAATCCTCACATTGCATTTTCCTAGAAACATGCTTCTGACCTCCGTCCTCAACAGAATTCCCCCATGAGCTTTTGTACTCGTTTGGTTCCTCCAGTTTCTGATGGATGCCCACTCGTGGTTGGAAGGGCTCATGGGCAATGAGAGGACCCTGGCAAGGGCAAAAGTGAAAACTCAAGCAGGAAATGACAGGAGGGAGCTGGGACCTAACTCCAAATGGAGGCATTTTAGTGACACCAAACTAAGTCTCTCTCCCTCAACAAAATTCTAACCCTGAACACCTCTTCCCAAAACAGGAAACATGCCACATCCCTAATGACAAGTAAATAAATGATTACAACCCCATAGAAGAGGAAGCTTCTCTGTGTAACTGCACAGACGTGAAGGGGAGCTCCAGGCCTTGGCTTGGCTCCTGGGCTCTAGGAATGGCTGGAAACACTGGCACTACTACGTGAACAAAGGAGCTTTTGCAGTAGAATTCTGCTGCATTCTACCAAGAAGATCTTTAAAAAACAGACAAAACTGGATACATTTTCAAAAAATAAACAATCTTGTCCTGGACAATTCACTCTGTTTCTGAATGGTCTAATAGATGGTCAAAAATAATTCACTTGTTCTAATAGTTTCCAAATGAGGGGTTCCATGACTACTAGCCCTCTCTTCAGAAGGTTTGCTAGGTCGATATTACTTTTCAGTAATATCAAGAGTTTTCCCTATCTACATAGGGTTTAAAGACATTTATCCATGTGCAATTTTCAACTGACAAATTACCTATGCTTAAGAAGGTTCCATCCTCCCTGCCTCCTCACCCTCATTTTTGCTGGTGCTGAGGGGTCCCCATGGTGGAAAGGGAGAGAGCGGCTGGACGACAAGAAGAGTTCGGGTTCTAGAATGAGGCAGGTTGAGATTTCAATCATGATTTTGCTATTTAGCAACTATGGGATATAGGGCAAGTTACTGAGGCTTGCTGAGTCTTGATTTCCTCCTCTCTAAAATGCTTGTTCATAGGGTCGTTAGGTGAATTCAAGGATACAACATGTGAGCATACTCCACACATTCCTGCCTTGACGTCCAATCCTCTCTCACCCTGCAGGAAAAGAACTCTTGAGAAACAGGGACCTTCCTGGAAGACAGAATCCTACTGACTCACTTTCCAGTGCTGCTTTTACTTATAGAGTTGGCCCTCCGCATCGGCTGATCCTGTATCTGCAGATCCAACCAACCACAGATTGAAAATATTTGGAAAAAAAAAAGGATGGTTGTGTCTGCACTAAACACGTACAGACTTTTCCTTGTCATTGTTCCCTGAACAATACAATGTAACAACTATTTACATGTAATTTATATTGTATTGGGTGTTATAAGTAATCTAGAAATGATTTAAAGTGTATGGGAGGATGTACCTAGGTTATATGCAAATACTATACCATTTTGTATCAAGGACTTGAG
Source organism: Pongo abelii (assembly GCF_028885655.2). Classification (NCBI taxonomy): domain Eukaryota; kingdom Metazoa; phylum Chordata; class Mammalia; order Primates; family Hominidae; genus Pongo; species Pongo abelii. The sequence continues at coordinate 37,003,637 of NC_072000.2, read as the reverse complement.
CATCCAAGGATTTTGTTATCTGTGGGGAGATTCTGGAACCAGTTCCCCACGGATACCAAGGAAGGACTGTACTATTCTCTTGGCTCTGACTACCTGTCACTCTCAACTCAGTTTATACAAATCCTGTCATTCCTCATTCGGCAGCCACACCTATGAAGCCCTCCAGCAATGAATACTTGGAAAAGCATCTTAGTCTGCTTTAAGCACTTATAACATATTCCACACTGTTCTAGCAGCCATTTTATATTTTGCTCATAATTTTCTTGTGTGTGTGCCCACATTTTAATTTGTGATGACTATTCTTATTTACAACCCACAGTGCCAATAGATATTTATGAGTGGTCTTTCTAAAAACACTTAATAAATGTTGTGAGTTCTTTTCCTTACCTTTTGATACAGTGTCTGATATTATACAAATAACCCCTGTCTGACTTAGCAAACACACTTGTTTAGAAAGTGAATCTTTGAGTAGGTAAAAAGATTGTTAATAATTCACAAGAGCAGCATGAATTGATGCCACCAGTTTGCTTTTCTTTTAATCCCTAGAGGAACTGAACTGTACCAAGAGAATTGAAATTTTGATAATGTGGAGGAAAAGACCATTTTTGAGCATGGAACTCTTTCAAGGTAAAGGTTATTTTATCTCCCTTATCCCAGCAGACTTAAGATGGTGGACATGGAGTAACCTTAGGATAACTGGGTACTTGTGGCCTGGAGGAAACATATTGGCAGGTGTAAGGAGGCATCAGCAACATTGATGGCAGGGTATTTGGGACAATATTGACCTATTTTGAAATGCTTCCCAGCTTCCCACCATGTTAGTGCCCAGGTGAGGTAAGGATATTTCCTCCTGCCTCAGGACCATAAGGCATCCTGTTCCCAGGAACTGTAATACATGAAAGGATTCTCCATTTTATCACTGGGTTCCATGATGGGTATACAGGCTTTGCGGACTCACCTAGGAACTCAAGCTCTGCTTAACACTTTTTTCCCCATGGCTTTATAAACTGAAAGCTAAACATTTGTGTTTATAAAACTAACTAATACACCCTAATTTTCTTGACGTCAAAGATCACAGTTGAAATTATCCTAATTTGAAATCAACATTTCCTTTTTTTTTTTTTTTTTTTTTTTTTGAGACAGGGTCTCACTGTGTTGCCCAGGCTAGAGTGCAGTAGCACAATCAAAGCTCACAGCAGCCTCAACCTCTTGGGTTCAAGCGATCCTCCTACCTCACCTCCCAAGTAGCTGGGACTATAGGCATGTGACAACATGCCTGGCTAATTTTTCTGTTTTCTGTAGAGACCAGGGTCCCACTCTGTTGCCCAGGCTGGTCTGGAACTTGAGCTCGAAACAATCCCCCCATCTCGGCCTCCCAAAGTGCTGAGATTACAGGCACGAGTCACTGCACCACCGGAATCAACTTTTTTTTTTTTTTTGAGATGGAGTCTCCCTCTGTCGCCCAGGCTGGAGTGCAGTGGTGCAATTTCAGCTCACTACAACCTCTGCCTCCCGGGTTCAAGCGATTCTCCTGCCTCCCCTCAAGCTGGGATTACAGGCGCCCGCCACCACGCCCAGCTAACTTTTTTGTATTTTTAGTAGAGACGGGGTTTCACCATATTGGCCAGGCTGGTCTCGAACTCCTGACCTTGTGACCCGCCTGCCTCGACCTCCCAAAGTGCTGGGATTACAGACATAAACCACCGCGCCCAGCCCTGAATCAACATTTCTATGTATCCCATAGTCTTTCCATAGATATTTGATGATGATAATAATCAATTTCAGGTAACTAAGAATGGCTAGTGAAGAACGAAATGAAATTCCCAGAACCAATATCATTCGAGATACTTTTATGTAAGTACTTAGCTGATATGTGAAAAACGAGGGAGAAAAATTTGTGGTCTCAGCAGAGGGCAGCTTGTCTCTTGAACTGCACATTTATCCTTAGGCTAGTTACACCAGCTCATGTGCTCCAGGCAGAGTCATAAAAGTTTAATTCTGTATCCTTCCACCTGGCTAACCCGGATTTTGTGAACACAAGAAAAGGAAGTTAACTGCAAGAATATCAATCTACTTCCTTCCATGAGCTATAAATGCACTCTAAAGTAAAAGATACATATAAGGATCTCTTGACCTAGTATACCTCTTAACTTTCAGTGCAATTGACTTTATTTTCCTGTCAACTACAATTTTCACTGAAGACTCCTGACTTCTTAGTGGCATAATAAAGTTTTGTCTAGGATTACAATAAAAAGCTTCCATAATATCTATGACATGAACATTCTACATTTATTTTTAAATCACATCTGAAAATCAGCACAAATGGCAATTTGATGTTTGGGCCCTTGAAACCAGATATTCATCCCCTTGCCTCTTACATTTGGTTCATATCTTTTAGGGCAAGTTTCATTATATAAAAGCTAAGTTTAGAAGAGAGGTTTGCACAGGTTCAAGTGAAGTTTACATGTATTTTAGTTTGATGTATTTTACTTTTAGAGTAAATTAGTTATTCCTGTGTTCCTTTTGGAAAATGGAAATATTCTGGAACACACTCCTTTGCCACATCCATCCCTGTTAACAATTCCCTTAACCACTTGACCAAGTGAGAAGGTATTAAAAGGAGGTGGTAGACCAGAGCTTGCAAGCAATTTCCTGCTACTCCCTTCACTGGTGACCCCTGCCCTTCACTATTCTTGCACTTGCCCTTTCCAGTCGCATATCCAGGAGGAGTGGGAGGCAGAGTGACATTTGACTCCACAGAGCCACACACACCAACAGCACGACACCTGTGACTTCCTTCTCTCCTTCTGGCTTTGCATCATGGCATTAACTGAAATGGTCTGGTCTTACAGCAGTTCCAGGGGAGTGGGATGGAGTTGCCTACTGACTTATAAAAGGCATGTGAGGAAACTATATGCTATTAAATTTTTTCAATGATAAAGAGAGATATCAATTGACAAAACTGCTTTACTATGTGATTCAAATGTTAAATTTCAGCTCTAGTATACAGTATTTTATTTTATGAACAAGTAATAAGAGTTAAAAATGAAGGTATAGAATGTCATTCCATAAGCCTGAGATTCATTTACACAGTGCATATTGTTCACCTACTATGATCAGAGACTCAGTTGGTGTTAAGGAAATGATTAGGAATAAAAAGAGATATGGTTCCTGCCTTCATGGAGATTACAGGCTTTTGGATTGGGATTACAGCAAATGAAATTCAACTAGAAACACAGCACTGATTATGGCATATATATGATTATACATGCTGAAAATGTCAAAATATGGATGTCACTGGGTTGAAAGAGAAATTTTTCTCACAGTGAAATAACTAATTGCAAATAGAAGGTATTCTGTAAGAATACAGATAATCTTTCCACATGAAACTTAATTTGTCATTTTTTAATTCAACATCTTTCAATCCCTGGTTACGTAAATATGTTGTCTATCCAAAAGAAACCAAGTTTGTTGTTCTATCCTCTCTCCTTTGCAAAGAAAATCATCATTTTTTGGGGCAGGTAATGTGCTCATTGCTGGGAAATGAATAATAATCAGTTTTAAGCCACTCATGCTAATTTCATCCCCCCATATTTGTATCACTCTAAGTATGGGAATATGACCCAGTTCTGCCTAACAACACGTAAAGGGAACTCTCCTGTGCAACTTTCAAGGAATACTTCACACTCCTTCAATTTTCCTTAAAAGCTATTGGGTAAGGATCTGACACTTGGTGCTACCAAAAATATTTGCATGAGGCGACAAGTTTTGAGTGGAAAAGACAACGCACTGAGGACGCCAGAGCAGACCTAGGTCCTGGCTGACCTTGCTGAGCCGCTGCACTGCCTAGGGCTGCCTACCTACAAACTTCTACATGGATAATTCCATCACAGTATTGCTTATACAACTGTATGTTACATATTCTGTTATTTTAAGCCAAATATATTTTAACTGATATACCTGGTAGATTTTGTTTTCAAACCACGAACGATACCTTGCATAGCAAATATCAAGATGTCCCCCTAATTATTGGAACATTTTAAATATTTAAGGAGCTGAATCAGAAGAATGTTCCAGAAGCATTCCAGATTTCAGATATTCCTTGTCATGAATGCCGACATTATTTTACTTAAGCCTAACACTGGGGAACATGGAATGGTAGGGGGCCAGACAGAAAAGAGAGTGATGGTGATGTGGGTACAGAAATCATACAGGCGAAAAAGATTAAATGGAAAGGAATTGGATATAGTAGCAGAGGTGGCACCTAAATATTAACTACATTTCTGGAAATAGAAATGAGAATCTCTACAATTCAACCAGATCAAGATAAAACAGTTATGGTGTAATGTTGGGGACGATGAGAAAAAAAGAAAGCAGGAGGGAGTTAAAGTGCCCACAAAACAAACCCTGACTCATTTCAATAGAGTTTCAAATAAGCCCCAGTTTGACAAAGACCTAAAGTTGCTAAATCACCCCACAAAACACATCCTAGGGATGTGTGGATTCAATTACTGAGCAAGAGACCACCAGCAGCAAAGATGTTATTTGTGGAATTTCAATGCAAAGCAAATGTACAGATGTTGGCATAAAAGCTGAACTGTCTGAAATGGAATTGAAGATAGAAATCCAAGGAGAAGATTAGAAGAGATAAAGAATTAAACATGCAATAAAAGAGACATTACATGCATGGCATTGAGCTTGGACAGCCAATGCCTTGTGACACTCAGATACTAGTAATAATGACATATATGGGCTAAAAAATGGGAAAGGGTAGTGAATAAACAAATACCGTATTAAAATCACTATCTCTGTGGGCAGGCAGTAAAAATCATATCATTCTCATTGAAAAATAATTCATTAAACTGCACCCCAGCAGGATACAAAGAACAACACACGGCATACAAAGATAGTGAGCAGCAGGGGGCAATAAACTTTATAAAAACTATTAAAGCATGCGCCAAAGCAAGATAATACAAGCAGAAAACAATGGAAATGTCAGGTCAATTTATAAAATAATCATGTTAATACATAAGTGCAAACACTTTATGAAAAACACACATGCTTATCAAGTTAAAATTCACACTCTGCAAAACCACCCTTGAGATGTTAAAGCTGACCTGCTGCAGAGCAGAGAAATAAAAGCCAGCAGGTTGCCATGTGGAAAGGCTGGGCCAGAAGAGCTTCACACAAGGTAACCTATCCAAATGGCATAACTGCTTGCAGGTATCTGAGACATTGCTCTAGGAACAGATGCAAAGGTGAACTGAAAACAGGACCACACACATTCCGTGACCACCGATGTATGAGCACACTTATAGCTTTACACTGGAAGGTTTAAGTAGCTTTGCCTCTAACACCCTTGTCTCCCATATTCCTGGGCAGTTCAACAAGCAATTCTATTTGAAGAACTGTTTCTGGGCAATTCACAGCTTAAGATCACCTCAAAACACAGAGGGCTTCCACAAGCTCTTTCTCCAAACTGTTTTTCTTCTGTCCTACAACCCCTTTGTTTCTCCATGAATTTCCCTCCCTTAAAAATAATTTATGTGCGATATGTTAGACCCAATATTTCTGTAAGGACACGTGGAAGACACTGAAAGTGAGAAAAGGGTTGGGGATTAGACCAAGGAAGAGAGGAAACAGGAAAATCTTGTCTCCCAGGGCATCGTGATAAGGTATGGAATGGCATACAAGACAGTAACAAACCAGAAACGATGACTGAAATTTTAAAAAGGACTTCAAAGATAAACTATGCTTAAGAGAACTTTACTTAGAATGATTCTGAAGTGGCCAAAATTAAACTAATGACAAGTGCTTTCAATGAACCCTTCTAATCTCTCCAAAATTATTTCTTACCTTTTATGGACCTAACTGTGCTACATGGAATCTTTCTCAAACCAATACAAGATGCAGAGCAACATAGACAGAACCCAAGACAAGAAGCTACAGAGATCAGTGTAGCCAATCAACACCTGCCAGATGACAGCCTAAAAGTACAGGTATCACTGCATTTCCTAATCGAACACGCATTCACCCAATAAGCCTGTGAGGAACCAGCCCTTCCCATTTATACCAAGATCGCCCCACTCTGCCATCCCCACTTCTCTCCTCCATCCCTTTCCCTCTCCCTCTCTGTAATTTACAAGGACACTAGTCCGTAGCATGACAAATGGCCTACACAGTTTTGTTTAAAAAAATAAAAAATAAAATAAAATAAAATAAAGAAATAAAATTTTTCCATAAAGTCATGTCCAGGACTTTAAGCTTTCTATTTCTGTTCTTACAGAACAAAAAAGAAATAATGTTAGGTAAATTTTGTTTTAAAATTCCTGCTGGGTTGAGACTTTAGATTTCAGGCTGGAAAGAATTTTTATGGCCAAGTTATAAACACCTGAAACTCAGCAGGTACCACTAAAATGTATAGTTTTGAGATGGCGTGTGGCTTCCCTAATTTCAGAAGTTGATCTAGTTGAAGATAATTTGTTTTAAAACTGTCAAACTATAAAAGCCACTACATTCCCTTTCACTAGCTTATAAAGATTAATTGGAAGTAACACATGCATGCAATTTACAGGTCAAAGAAAATTTTCCCTGTTTCCCTGTTGAAGAAGAGTTTGGTACGGTTCAACTATGTATTACATACTACACATGAAAAGTGAGATCAAAGCAACCAAGAAATAAAGTATCTTGGAACATCTGTATATTTGTTTGTTCCTTTTTGTTTGTTTGTTTTAGTATAAGGTCAGAGGTGACAGTGGTATGGTATGGCTCTTTCACTAAAATACACAATAATTTTTACATAAGATTACAAGAATAAAACTGTTTCTTCTTTGCTCTAATTATTTTTAGATTTCTTTTGCAAGCACCTTGAACTAACAGTTTAAAGATTATTCAGATAATTGATATAAGGAATCCTATCTAGGAAAACTGTATCTGTAGAAATAACCCATTAGCACGTCAAAGTAGAATTTTACAGAGCTGATCAGGCAAGGCTGTATTTTAGGATGAAAAATTCAGAACTTTCAGAAAACTCTCATCATTTTCACCATAACAATGTATTTGGGTACTTTCATGTTTTATCGTTTAACCTATAAATAATATTCAAGTGGTAGTGGGCAGTGTTAATAACTAATAAATTAACAAAATATAAAATGGTTACACAAAATTAAAAGAATTTTTTTTTTTTTTTTTTTTTTTTGAGACGGAGTCTTGCTCTGTCACCCAGGCTGGAGTGCAGTGGCACTATCTCGGCTCACTGCAACCTCTGCCTCCCAGGTTCAAGGGATTCTCCTGCTTCAGCCTCCCAAGTAGTTGGGATTACAGGCGCCCAACACCACACCCGGCTAATTTTTGTATTTTTAGTAGAGACAGGGTTTCGCCATGTTAGTCAGGCTGGTCTCAAACTCCTGACCTCAGGTGATGCACCTGCCTCGGCCTCCCAAAGTGCTGGGATTACAGGCGTGAGCCACCGCGCTTAGCCAGGAAAAAATATTGACACTTAAGAAGAAACTGAACAAATCTTATACATAAAAACCAAAAACTATTCTGATATAAGCACTTTATTCTGTGTAACAGGCTACGAATAAAACAAGTATATGTTTCCTTGTTCAAGAAATGGAAACCATAGGTATCACCAATAGGAATAAAAAAACTAAAAATGCCAAAACCAAACCAGTCCAACCATCAGATGGAAAGAAAATAGTTAAATTTGTTGTCTCTGCCTCACATGGTTTTATGACTTCAAATTTTACACACTGATATCCTGGATACTCTTAATTTAAATATCCCAATATATTATATTTTGTGTGTCATATATTATACGTAAAGTCTTAAACATACACTCATATAGACATTAGATTTTCTTAAAACATGGATTTAAGGCCAAATCTAAACAAAGAACTGAAATGTTACTTTGATGGGAATCCTATCCATTAGGAATTTCTAAAGACAAACACCACTTGGTTTTTTTTCTCCAAATTAGACCTCAACTGTCATGCTGATTATTTATTTATGTCATTTGACAGGACTAAAATCAGCCTGTCTCCAAATTTTGCAGCCATCCATACTTTTTCTAATAAGAACTAATTTTACAAGGTCCTTTCTGGCCAAGAAACTTTCAACCACTATAAACTAGTCAGACACAATACAAGATGATTAGACCAGAGTATATAGACTATGTAGCATAAACTGCCAGTTAAACATTATGGCATGCTTCATTTTAATCATGTAGCTTTCATCTTTTTTGAACACCCTTTTAGCATCTCTTGAAAAAAGAGGCTTTGAAAAAGCTGAGCTACTGCTAAACACTGTAAGCTGATGCTGCTGTACTGTGCTTTGCCCACTGCTTCCCCACCCCCAGGAAAATAAAACAGATCACCCTCAGTAGTTTAAGGTCCTATAATTGTCATCTTAAATGAGACAGCACAACTCTCTCCAGTTGAAAGGTCAATTTGAATCAGGGTTGAAATGTAATCATATGCTATATTTAGATTTATCATTATTATAATAACATATTTAGTGTAACAATAATAAATAAATGGTAGGCTAACAGAAAACTTTATGGCATGTATTATTACACATTAATTACAGGATTAATTCCTGTTAGGCCAAACACAAATACAATTAAAACAAAATTCGACATTACTGAAAAATTATTACTCACAAAATATAATATGGCACAAAATCCCAGTAAGCAAAATAACATTGGTGAGTTCCTTGAAGATGCTTGCAATAATATGACTTATGTTATTATTAACAGAAATAAGAGAAGATGTGTGAGCTTCAGAATATGTGATTTTTCAGAAAGCCTAATGCAAATTCCTAAATTTTGCCTATTAATGACCATGCTGTTTGTAAAGAATTTTTGTTTGAATATGGGATATCTTCTGTAATTAGAGCTTTTTCAATTCCCTAATAAAATGTATAATGGCAAACAAATTTGAATTAAAAGTCTTTTAAAGATTAATTTTATTTTATTTAAGATGCATTAAACAGCATGTTCTTATAACCACAAAATGTTAAAACACAGAATTGTCTTTAATAATGCAGTACAAGACTTAATTATCTTACTACACAGATAGAAAAAAAAAAAAAGGTTCAGAGCAGTCAAGAGATTTGCCAAAAGTCAAACAGCTAGCTAGCAACTAAATTTCAGGTCTTCTGACTTTCAGGCCAATGTGCCTTCCATTTCTTCCTTGGAAAAAGAAAAGAAAAGAAAAAAATTTGAGAGACAAATGTGCCGTAATCAAGTGTTAAGTTATGATAATATACCAAAACACACCTAAAAGAGTTAGTAACATTACAGACACAAGGCAACAACTATCTCTATGGATTTGGAACCACTGAGATCTTGGCAAAGACTTAAAAAGAACTCTCCACCATTCCCCCATGTTTTTGTAATTGTTAACACAAAAACCAGATTCAGCATAATTCTTAGGAAGAAAGCAAAGAGTCTTAGACAGAAGATTATCATTAAAATATTCAGAAATAAAATTTATATCTAAGAAGCCGACTCACACAACAGGTGTGATTCCCCGTTTGTCTTGAAGCTACATCAAAAGTTATCTGGTTTGCTCTTTGAAGAGCTCTTTCTTCAGCATTGTACTAGAGGTTCTAACCAATGTAATAAGGCAAGAATAAGACATTGAAGCTATAGAGATTAAAAATGAATAAATAAAACATTTATTCACAGATAACATGCTCCTATACATTAAAAAAAACCTAAGAAATCTCCAAAAAAAAAATTCCTAGAAATAATACACAAGTTAGTTACACAAACTTTCAGGACAAAAGATCAGTATACAAGAATCAATTGTATTTCAATATACTAGCAAATATTTGAAAATTAAATTAGAAAAACAATTCTATTCACAATGATCATCAAAATGAATAAACTGATAAGTAATAAATTTAACTAACAAAAGTACAAGACCTGTGTGTACACTGACACAAAACATTGCTGATAAATATTTTTAAAGATTTAAATAAATAAGAGATATGCCATGTTCACAGGTTGAAAGACCCAATATTCAAACAGCAAATCTGCTCAAACTGATCTACAGATTCAGTGGAATTTCTATAAAAACTCCAGCAGGACTTTTTATAGAAACCAACAAATTTATCCTAAACTTTGTATGAAAATACAAATAATCCAGAATAGCGAAAGCAATTTTTAAAAAGAACAAAGTTGTAGGACTTACACTACCTGATTTTAAAATGTACTATATAAAGGTACAGAAATCAAGACAAAGTGGTATTGGCATATGTGTCTACATATATCAATAGAACAAAAGAGAGTTCGGAAACAAAACCTCATGTATATAGTCAATTGATATGCAACAGAGGTGTCAAGGCAATTCAATAGAAAAAAGATGATCTTTGCAACAATGTTTCTGGAACAATTGGATACACATATGCCAAAAGTATAAATAAACAAATGTGGACATTTGAGTAAATTTTGGGCATATCATGAGCAAAAATTAATTCAAAATGGATCATGGACCTAAAATGAAGAGCTAAAAGTGTAAAATTCTCAAACAAAACATAAAATTGTTTTGACTTCATATTATGCAAAGATTTATTTGATACGACACCTGAAGTATGATCCATAAAAGAAATAAATGACAAAATAGACCTCAGTAAAATTAAAACCCTCTGTTCTTCAAAAAACACCTTTGAGAAAATGAAGACACAAACCACAGACTGGGGAAAATATTTGCTAATCATATATCTGACAAAAGATTTGAGTCCAGAGTATATACAGGCCTTTGGTAATTCAATAAGACAAAGACAACCCAATAAAAAAATGGGCAAAATATTTGAATAGAATTTCTCCAAATAAGATATAAGAAAGGCTAATAAGTACCTGAAAAGATGGTCCACAGTATCAGTCATTAACAAAATTGTGGTAGGCAGAATTCTAAGATGGCTTCCAAGATTCTCACACTCTGGAGTACAGATCCTGTACATCTCCTCTTTTGGAGTGTAGGCAATATTTGTGAATAGGATGGGATTTTACTCCCAGGATTAGGTTAAATAATGTGGCAAAGGTGAAGAGATTTTGCAGATGTGATTAAGGTCCCTAATCAGTTGACTCTGAGTTAATCAAAAAGGAAATCATCTGTGGCAGCTGTCCTAATCAGGTAAGCCCTTTAAAAGAGGGTCCAAGTATTTCCTGAAAGAGAATCAAAGTGAGAAGGATTCTTTTGCAACCAACCAGGTGGTGAACTTCCTCTGGAAGAAGCCACAAGGCAAGGACCCCTCTAGGGTGGCCTGTAGAAGCTAAGAGCAGTCCCTAGCTGATAGCCAACAAGAAAACGGAGACTTCAGTCCTACAAAATCAAGGAACTGATTTCTGTCAACAACCAGTGAGCCTGGAGGAGGACCTCCTCAAATGAGACTGCAGTCTCGCGCAAGTTTAATTTCAGCCCAGTGAGACCCTGTACAGAGATCCTAGTTAACCTATAATCAGATTCCTAACCCATGGAAACTGTGAATAAAAAGTATGTTGTTTTAAGCTGCTATGTTTGTGGTAATTTGTTACACAGCAACAGAAAAACTAATAGAAAATACAAATTAAAACCATAATGAGATACCAGTACACATGAAACAGAATGACTATAAGACAAAAAACCTGGAACCCTCATACATTGCTGGTGGGAATGTAAAATGGTCTGTTCTGATGACTTTAGAAAGTTTTGCATTTTCTTTAAAAATTAAACATGCATTTACCACACAGCTCAGCAATTTCACTACTAGAAATCTATTCAAGAGTAACAGAAACACATTTTTCACACAAAGATTTCTACATGAATGTTTACAGCAGTATTATTCAAAATAACCCAAAACAGAAACAATCCAAATGTCCAACAACTGGTAAATACGTAAACAAAACATGGTACATCCATTCAATGAAATACTTCTCAGCAATAATAAGAGGAACAAACTATAGACTGTAGTATGCTATAAGGTGCATATCATGGTTATAAGATTGCTAACAGCCAGAAGGTCCACTCAAACGTCCTGCAAGGCCTAAACTATGTGTCACTTAGCAGTATGATGCAAACTGGCCTGGGAACTTCCAACCCTGACCAAGGGATTAATGGGTCTTTATGAAAACAGAACCTAAAAGCTCTCCTTGCCCTGGAGGGAGACAAGGCCACTTCAGAACAGATGCAACTTTCAGGAAACTTAAAGCTTATCCTTACAAGAATAGTTTAAATTATCTCATGAACAAAATGCCTGACATCTGACTCAGACTCAATAGGGCATAAAAGCGGGGAGAATCCCCCCAAACTCTGAGAAATTACTACCAAGAGACACTCTCAGTCAGGCAGTCATTTGACCCCTGAATGTACCTAGCCCATGCCATTTTAAACCTGATCCTGCAGTCCATCACTATAAGAATAAACTGCCTGGATCAAATGGTAAATCTACTTTTAGTTCTTTAAGGAGTCTCCCACTACTAGGTATCTACCCAGAGGAAAAGAAGTCTTTATACAAAAAAGATACTTGAACATGCATGTTTACAGCAGCACAATTTGCAATTGCAAAAACATGGAACCAGCCCAAGTGCCCATCAATCAACAATAGGATAAAGAAAATGTGATACACACACACACACACACACACACACAATGGAATACCACTAAGCCATAGAAAGGAACAAAATAATGGCATTCACTTCAACCTGGATGGAATTTGAGACTGTTATTCTAAGTGAAGTAATTCAGAAATGGAAAACTAAACATCACATATTCTCACTCATATGCGGCAGCTAAGCTATGAGGATGCAAAGACGTAAGAATGATACATTGGACTGTGGGGAAAGGTTGGGGGATGGCGAGGCATAAAATACTGCACTTTGGATAAAGTATACGCTGCTGAAGTGATGGGTGTACCAAAATCTCAAAAATCAACACTAAAGAACTTATTCATGTAACCAAACACCACCGGTTCCCCAAAATCCTACTGAAACAAAAAAAATTAAAATTAAAAATTTGCAAAAAGAATAAACTGCCCGAACATCAGATGGTACCTAAGACTCATCTTTGACTCGAATCAGACTGAAGGTGAAAGTCATCCCTGAGGAACCTGGTTAAATAAGACTTCTGGAGACCCCCAACATGCAGACACATAAAATAACTTGAATTAACCCCCCAAAACATTACACTAAGTAAAAGCAGTCAAGCACAGAAGACTACATCTTATAAGATTACACTTACACGAATTTTCTAGAAAAGGCAGAACTACAGAGAAATGCAAAGTAGATTGCTGTTTGCCTGGGATTGTGGTTGGGGGCAGGGACTGACTGCAGGTAGGCATGAAGGAACTTTATATGATGATGGAAGTGTTTTAAAAGCTGGATTGTGGTGATGGTCGCCTGAGTATAAATTTACTAAAAATTTTCTAACCATACACTTACAATCAGTGAATTGCATAGTATATAAAACATACTTCAACAAAGCTCTTAAAAGTGAAAAAAGAGGTCATAATAAAACACTATTATAAATATGAACAAAACAGTAGGATGTTTGTACTGTGCTATAATAAGACAAAGTGAACCTGCCATACTGACTTTCTATTTCCAAATATTCACATGTCAAACACTGACTCAATGGCAAGTCAACTTTTCAACACTTCATTCATATTCAACATTAAGAATTTATTTTATAATCTACCTAAGATTTCTCTCTTCCATTTACATGATACTTTGATTCAAAATTTTCCAGGGGAGAATTTTGACACATATCCTATCTAAAAGAGGAAAATTATAGTCAAATGAGGCCACATCTCCTTCAAAACTCCTTTACTTATAACTTTTCTGATTTCTTCCCAATTGCTTCAATAAAATGGACTTGAAGCCATGCCAGTGTTTATAAGTGGGAATTAGTTAGAAGTGATGCAGATTTAGTTATGTCACATCTAGAGTATTCTACTAAAGTAACTTTTATTGAGTATGTTACATATTTTTCAATCAACTTCTTAACTGTTTGGAGGCTTTACTTAATAATGAAATGAAACCAATCCATCCAAATGAGCATACTCTCTCAAGGATTCTTCCATACTAAATGCAATGGACTCCCAGGAAAAAAAAGTCTGGGTATGAATCTCAGTTTTCACATTTAAACTTGTTAGACAACCTCAAGATAAGTCAAAATACTGCTCTGAGCCCTAGTTTCCATATTTGTAAAATGAAATTAAAAATAATACTTGACCTACTTACTTCATAAGGTTTGCATGTGGACAGAAAATGTGGCACATATACACCATGGAATACTATGCAGCCATAAAAAATGATGAGTTCATGTCCTTTGTAGGGACATGGATGAAATTGGAAATCAACATTCTCAGTAAACTATCGCAAGGACAAAAAACCAAACACTGCATGTTCTTAACTCATAGGTGGGAATTGAACAATGAAAACATATGGACACAGGAAGGGGAACATCACACTCTGGGGACTGTTGTGGGGTAGGGGGAGGGGGGAGGGATAGCATTAGGAGACATACCTAATGCTAAATGATGAGTTAATGGGTGCAGCACACCAGCATGGCACATGTATACATATGTAACTAACCTGCACATTGTGCACATGTACCCTAAAACTTAAAGTATAATAATAATAATAAAAAGAAAAAAAAAGAACATTAAATTGCTATCCAAACTCTTTGTACAAAAAAAAAAAAAACAATATAGGTAAAAGTGCTTTATAAATTAAAGTAGTATATAAAAATCAGCTCTTTAGAAAGAGCAAAAGAAAAGTATCATGAAAATGTTAAACATCTGTTTGCCAATTCCAGGGCAACTGCACAATTTTCTTCTTCATCAAAGCATATAGTAGTCACATAAACCCATAAAATTATTTCAAGGCAGTCAAAACACTTCATATGTATCATCTCATTTATGTTCCAAATATCGATGTGAAAACTACTGTTTCCACTTTAAATAGTGAAACTGGTTAAAAAGAAAAGTTAAATGACCAGTCTCAGCATCATGAAATGCCCACCAATGCCCCATTCTGTTTTCTGTCTTCAACCAGGACTGCAGATGCTCTGACTATTGTATGCATATTGTGGCCACAGGCGACAGCCCAAATCTGTACATTTTGCTGCATTCTGTATTATTTGCTTAGTAATTGAGGGAGAATTGCATTCTTCTTCTTTCCTTTGTTATCTTTACAGACAAAGTATCTAATTGTTAGAGAAATCAATGAAATGCCAATAAATATATTGGCATAACCTTGCAGGTCATTATAAAGGATTTTTTGTTGTTGTTATTTCTGAGAAAGAAGCTGCATAGTTCAGGAGGCAGTTAGACCAACCCATGTTTGCTTGGCACCTGGGTCCTAGTGAAACAATTCAACTGACTTGTAAACAGGCATGATGCCATCCAGCCATATGGGTGCACAGAGATGCTGCCAAGTGACCATGTAGAAGAATCGGAAGCGTTTGTTGAGGGCAGCAGTCCCAGTATGAGACATCCAAACAGCTGTCTACCCTGAGATTCATACGCCTGTGGTTAAGGGGACGTGACATGGTTAATCTACGTTGGATTAATTTTAAAACATAAAAATCAGCTTCCTTGGCCCCAAATGATCAGTTGTGTACGTGGTAGAAACATCTAACATACTGTCCT
Organism: Pongo abelii; assembly: GCF_028885655.2. Classification (NCBI taxonomy): domain Eukaryota; kingdom Metazoa; phylum Chordata; class Mammalia; order Primates; family Hominidae; genus Pongo; species Pongo abelii. The sequence continues at coordinate 36,988,001 of NC_072000.2, read as the reverse complement.
CTATGTATTTGCCTTTCTTCCCCTAAAACTCATGATGTATTTCTATTTAATGGCTTTCCAAGGTGTCTAACTACATTCCATGATACTGATCAAATATTTGAAAAGAAAAATAGTCTTCATAAATCCTGGTAGCCTACATCCTTAATCTGAATTTTTTAGAAATACGGCCATATTTGTCTTTGTAAAGATAAGTCTCATTATGGAGAGATGCTGGCAAACTTATTTTAGTTAAGAGGTCAAGCCAAGCAACTGAACCACACTAAGAAATTTAGTTAGCGAAAGAAATAAAATCACTTTGGGAATTTTACTACTATAATAATTTTGTTTACATTTAAAGTTTGGAGTACCCAGGGGCTTATATTACTTTAAATGGGGAGGCTTGCTCCCTGAAAGTTTTATGTAGAACCATCAAAGATTTTATTAACACATTCAGTCTAAAAAACGTAGGCTAAAACATTTTCAGCAGCAAGCACTGCAAAGGAAATTAGACAAGTAGGTGTTTTCCCCAGGTTTCTAAAGGTATCATTAGGATGAGCATTTCATCTTGGCATAGTATCACTATAGGTCAGGGAATCAGATATAAACACACTTCTGAGAGCACACATATGGACAGACAAGTTAACTTATTCTACAGGGTGGCCCTGTGCCTTATGTAAGAATATTTCACTCATCTAAAATGCAGATGTGACCAAGAAAACTGTGAAAAGTCTCTCTGAAGAGTCAAAAATGATGTCATAATGTTCAAATATTTTATTCATAGAGAAGCCCTTTTGTCCTCTGTCAGATTTTGTTTATGCTTAGCTTATATATTGTTCCAACAAGCCTAGGTGTCCGAGCTGAAAGCATATCTGAAGCAGCGAATTAAAGAGGAGTCCCAGAAACAGTAATAGCACCGAGGAGGAGTTATAGCTGACAGTAAGGGGGAATAGAAAAAAGGCGCGGGGTGGGGGGAGATAAACAACAAGAAAAAAAAAGCCCTCAAAATGCACTACAATCTAGGCCAATTTGGTATATAGTCAAAGCTGTTCTCATAGTCCAATGGTCCCTAAGGATATCACACCATATTATTTTCATGGTAATGAAATGCATACATAATGATGCTGCTAAGTCATAAAGAAAAGGCTCAATTATCTTCCACACAAAAAATTCTTTCCAAAATGATTTAAATAAAAAAGAAAAACTTTGGTGATTAAAGAAGCGGCCCCCCTTTATCCAAAATAATTTCCTTTAAGTTCCAGATAGTTGAAGTTTTCTTGCACATGTACTATATTCACATGTATAAATTACGAACAACTTTATATCCTTAAAAATGTCTCGGTACTGATGAGATCTTACCCTGTTAAGATGATTCCTGATTTACAAGCTTGAATTTCAAGAGTTACGATGCAGCATATAAAACGTTATTATAAATCGCAGCTCACTGCTATCCTAAGTACTATACCAGTTTGAGGAATGTTTTATCTCCTTCACACTAAATCACCTAAATGTAAATAGTTTAAATTTTGGCAACTTTTGTTTCCTTTTTTCCACCTCAACCTTTAAAATTCATGCTTTCATTAGAATGCATTCCTCCTTCACACCAGCAAATAATTAATTGTTCTTTATAAATAAGTAAAACATCTCTTTAAGGCTAGGTCACTGCTCAATGGAAATTATAAATTGCAAGCTTCTCTCTGTCCTCACAAACAAATAAATCCAAGAAAAACAGACTCTTTGAATAACCTTTTCCATAAAATTCTAGTCCCTGACCCTCCAAACTGAATGTTAAGTGACTATCAATTTATTTGCAGGCCTCTGAGAAGGCCTCTGGAATAGATGTCCAATAACTATAAAAATGCACCTAGGGAAACAGAAAAGTAATTTTCAGTCTTATTTTATACTTTCAGATATTTAGTACACAGTGAATAGAGTTAGCCTTCTAAATAATTAAATTGCAAATTTAATAAATTATGAACTTAAAGAATGTACTGAACTCTAACGAGATCATCAATATGGCCACCCGAGTGTTTATTATGTGCCTGGCATTACACCTGCTGCTTGACGTTATCTCACTTAATCCTCACAACAGGTCTGTAAGAGTGACTTGCCCAAGGTCACACAGGAAGTGTACTAAAATGAATCTGGAGATCATTCATTCAGAGAACACAAATGTTTTTAAGAACCAACAAATTTAAAGGGGAGGGGGAAGAGGTAGAGTAAGCATATTCATGCAGTGTTTTTTGTTGTTGTTATTGTTGTTGTTTTTGAAATGGTGTCTCACTCTGTCACCCAGGCTGGAGAGCAGTGGCATGATCTTGGCTCACTGCAACTTCTGCCTCCCGGGTTCAAGTGATTCTCCCACCTTGGCCTCTCAAATAGCTGGGACTACAGACACGCACCACCACACCTGGCTAATTTTTGCATTTTTAGTAGAGCTGGGGTTTCGCCATGTTGGCCAGGCTGGTCTCGAACTCCTGATAAGTGATCTGCCTACCTTGGCCTCCCAAAGTCCATGCAGTATGTTTTTTATTTATTCAGGTAAATATTTATTTTTCCTAATATGTGTCAAAGCATTTACGAGGGATGATAAAAGACTGCTCATTGCTACAGAACAATAATACACATTAATGTAACACTTACTATGTTCCACACATTGTTTTGAGCACTTCTCTCTCTGTCTCACGCTCACACACACACACACACTCCACTTCTAATCCTCAAAACAAGCTTATGAAAAGGGCTTACTTACTAAAAGTTTCTTTATTATGATTCTGTATTTAGAACAAGGGCTTCCCCATCACACTTAGAATAGAACCCAACTCCCACCCTGTCCTAGAAGGGCGAAGGATCATGCCCCTGCCTACCCTATCGTGCCCTGCCAACCCCACCAACCTCCTCTGAGACTATCCTCTCACTTCCTACTCTCAAACCACACTGGTTCCTTTTTCTTTCAATTCTCCTGGAAGACATCAAGTTAGTTTTCACCTGAGAATTTCTGTGTTTGCTGCTTCCCCTCAATTGCTTTGTCTCCAGACTTTTTGTGGCTGGCTCCTTCTGCTCCTCAATCCAAACACCAACCCAGAGAGGCTTTCACTGCCACCCAATCAAAAGTAGCACATCTGTCCCTGGTAGGTTACCTCCATCACAACAGCACAGGCTTCATTTCTTCATCGTACTTATCACCACGTCATGCTGGTAGTGTAGTTGCTTGTTCGCTGCTGTCTGTTCCTCCCACCCCACTCCAGCTACATGAAAGCCAGGGAGCAGGGAGAGGGAGGGGAGGTGGGGCTGGGGGTGGGGTGGTCCTGTTTACCCACAACAGGGCCTGACATGCAGCACATGCTCAACAACTATCTGCTGTGTGAATGGATGTCAATTCCATAAGGCAAGTAGCAAAACATCATAACTGAGCTATCAATTTAGGGAGTTTTGATGGTAACATTTACCTGAGTGATAAGGAATGTCCAGACAGCAGTAACATTAATGCCAAAAAAATAGAGGAAAAAAGTCCTTACATGTTTGGAACTTAAATAATATGCTACTAAAAATATCTTGAGTTACATATTAAATCAAATAAGATATCTCAAACAATTCTGAGAGGAATAATGTTGAAAAAACTCTATGTTAAAATTTGTGGGACACCACTAAAGCCATAGAGCGAAATATATATCTATAAATACAAATTTCAGGAAACACAGAAGTTAAAGGAGTAAGTATTCATCTCAAGAATTCAGAAAAGTCACAACTGGGAAAACTCAAAGGAACGGAAAAGGTAGAAAATAAAGGTAAACCCTTTGGGAGGCCAAAGCGGGAGGATCACGTGGTCAGGAGATGGAGGCCATCCTGGCTAACAAGGTGAAACCCCGTCTCTACTAAAAATACAAAACATTAGCCGGGCGTGGTGGCGGGCACCTGTAGTCCCAGCTACTGAGGCAGGAGAATCGCTTGAACCAGGGAGGCAGAGGTTGCAGTGAGCCAAGATCGCGCCACTGCACTCCAGCCTGGGTGACGGAGCGAGACTCTGTCTCAAAAAAAAAAAAAAAAGAAAAAGAAAAAGAAAAAGAAAGGTAAAAACATCAATAAATAAAATAGAGAAAAAACAGGGAAAACAAATAAAATTATTTTAATAAAGTAAACAAATAAGAATATGCAGATAAGCCTAACCTCAATAAGAAAACATAATTAAAAAGTTAATTAAAAAGATACAAATATTATTTAAGAAAAGAAAAAGTAATAACTACAGTCACAAAAGACGCTCTATACCTGAGAGGAACCATGCTCAGATCCCTTGGGGCCCAGCTCAGGCAATTTCATCCCACAGTTTCCATCATAAAATGATATCTCAACATCACTATTAAAAAATAAGTTTTTTTCCACTAAACTTCTTAAAATAAGCTTTTTATGTCCATTAAACTTTTAAAATACATCCATCATGATTATTTCCAGTGACAATAGAATTGTTGAGTATTTGGAAAACATAAAATAATGGAGAAGAAATTTAAAAGCTACTATAATCCCAGAGATGGTTTTACCATGTGGCTAGAGATATAAAACCAAAACAACTGGCAGAAAAAAAGAAACCTGATTACTGGTAGACTCATAATTATACTAATAAAACACTGGGTGGTATCTTTTTGAAATGCACTGATTAATTATTTTGTCTTAATTTCTCACTATTCGTCTTCATGCACTCTCCGGTCCAGCCAACTGCAGTAACTTTACGTTTCCTTAACATGCATGGTGTTTTAATGCTTCCATTTCTTTTACTCATCTAATTCTTTTCTGCCTGCAATAACATCCCTCTCATCTCTACCTGTTCAAATTTTACTCCTGTCTATGAAGAAACTTCCCCTTATTTCCTAGTTGGAAATAATATCTCTCTTCTTAGAATCCCTCTAGACTGCCTGGGCCTCTGCTGTGGCATTTACAGAACTATAATGTAATATATCTTTTCTTGCATGATTGTTTTCTGAATATATGCTTTAAGTTTCCTGCACCATATCCCAGAGGAACAGACCACTTCCTGTGTATCTTTGTTTTCTTCACAACATCTAACCTAGCATCAGAATTTGTATTTAAGTAATTTGTATTTAAGCCAGGTATTTAAGTAATACAACCTCTGAGGTTCACTTTCCTCATGTAGAATGCTGGAGCTAAAAACAGTTCTTACTTCCTGGTGTTGAGATTAAATAAGATTACGTACATACAACTTTTAGCCTAGCACGTCGTACATAGCATGCACTCAATATGACAGTGCATTCAATAAGTGGTGAATAAAATAATATCTAACATTGAATGAGGAAAGGTACAGAAGCCTTTCAAACATTTGAGTAATTAAATAATCAAAACCAGCTGTTAGCAAGCTATATCTATATTAACATTTTGCCAAATTGCAGCAATTCTAAAATGCTATCAATGTTTAAATATGTCATCAATTTACTATCAGCTTGCCTAGAAAAAAAGAAACACTATCATATTAAATATATACATCAATTACAACACATATTTACAATTTCAGAGACATTTTGAATTACAGAAATGCAGGAATTTCCATGCCATGTCTCTCTCCTGTCTTGTAACTCATCAACCCTTTGCACATACATCCCCACTGTTCTGAGAATAACAGTGAATGTCCACGACCACCTTGTCATGTATACCTGCTACCGACATTTCTTTGCAAACTCAGTATCTCTGGAAATTTCTGGAACCTGTGGTCCGTCTTTGCCACTGTATCAGAAACAAACTCTTGTGGTGGTGTAAGAGATCGTATTTCCTATTGCCCATGTCTGTTGGGCATTCTTCCTGCTCATATTCCTTTCCAGTGCCACAGCTTTTGAAAGTTTTGACCACTTCTCTCTAAATTATACTCTTACTGTATTGATACTTATATTGGCAGTTAAATTTTCACGTTTTATAATTTGCAAACTGTTTCTGCATATAATAATCCATTTAATTGTCACACATGCACAAAAAGCTTGGGAGATTTAAAAAGCAAACGAAAACAAGCTTTATTGGTCCCCATTTCTCAGATAAGGAGATGAAGGCCCTAAAAAGACTTTCTAACTTGCCGAAGTTGACAGAGCTAAAGTATAAAAATAGCCAGGTGTTCTGACTCCAAATACAATGCTTTTGTTTTTAAAATTTGGTTCCACCTGTTCTCTATTTTTTTCTGCATTCTCTGTTTCCTTTACTGACTTCTACTCCCTTCTGAAGCCATAATTGTTAATGCTTATAATACTTTGTCTCTCTGCTTTTTTCCTTTTCACTATAGCTCTAGGCTTTAAATATAATCTCTGCGTGGATGAGCCCTGTCTCTGTCCTGCACTGTGGCTCATTGTTTCTCACTCTCTCTGGAGATTTCCATTCATACACTGTATGATGGTGTATACACCATCACCTTAAATTAAGGTATCATCACCTTAAATTAATAGAATTTACTCATTGGGGGGAAAAAGCAAATTCTAAAAACCAAAACAACTGTCTTATTTTCTAACCACCATAACAAATAAAACAGAAGTTTCCATCCTATTCTTGAATACCCTAATTATTTAAGGAAACTCTTTTCTCCATTCTTGATCAAACATTTTAAAGAACACTAATATAACTATACTTTGGTAACTGAAAGTCTATAGTAAAAAATAACTTCAAAATATTTGAAAAGGTGATCTTTTGCCATCAGATTGGCTTATCATAGGATGGTTACCAGAGGCTGGAAAGTGTAGTGAGGAGCTGGGGGCAGAAATAGGGATGGTTAATGGGTACCAAAAAAAACCCAGATAGAATTTGAATAAGACTTATTATTAGATAACACAACAGGGTGACTATAGTCAATAATAACTTAATTGTACTTTTTTTTTTTTTTTTTTTTTTTGAGACGGAGTCTTACCCTGTCACCCAGGCTGGAGGGTAGTGGCACGATCTTGGCTCACTGCAACCTCCACCTCCCGGGTTTCAAGTGATTCTCCTGCCTCGGCCTCCTGTGTAGCGGGATTACAAGCTCCCACCACCACAACCAGCTAATTTTTGTATTTTTAGTTGAGACAGGGTTTCACCATGTTGGCCAGGCTGGCCTCGAAATCCTGAATTCAAGCGATCCACCCACCTCGGTCTCCCAAAGTGTTGGGATTACAGGTGTGAGCCACTGTGCCCAGCCAGTTTTACATTTTAAAATAACTCAGAGTGTCATCGGACTGTTTGTAACACAAATGATAAATACTTGAGAGGACAGATACCCCGTTTTCCATGATGTGATTCTTTCACATTGCACACCTATATTAAAACATCTCATGTACCCCATAAATATACACAGGGACTATGTGCCCACAAAAATTAAAAATTAAAATTTTTTTAAAAAAATTGGTTCATCAAACCCTCCCAGCTGCTCTGGTGCTCACTCCTTACATAGCCACTATCCACACACCAGTATATAGTTGAAAGTGACAGTCAAATTACTTAACTACAGATGACTGCACCCGGTGGGCATGGCCACCCAGAGTGTACCAGGTAAATATCATCCTTTTTCATGCTAATATAACTAACTCAGCACAACCCCAAAAGACAACTTTAGAACTAAACAAACAATAACAGTGATGAGCTGTAACATCCAGGGCTTTGAAAATCATGGAAACGTAACATATTTTGAATTTTTAAAAGAATCCTACACTGAGAATCTATTATTCTCAATCATTACTCTAAATATGATGGTAACAAGCACACACACACACACAAAACAAGTATTCAGGAGTTCTCAAAATTCTGGGAAGCATCAAAGAAGGACACCACAAGAGGCATATATACTACATAAAACTTCTAATTCAAATTTTGCTGTAGCTATAATTAACTATCAAAAGTAAAGAAACAGAAATCTCTATTATTTCATTAAGTTTTCTATCGCTATGAAATCTTATAGCATAAAACAAAATTTTAATGACAACACAATCCCTGTAGATAATCAAAAGATTTTCACAGTAATAAAACAGGTTAGCTTGCAAAACGGTTCTGTGTTTGGTTCATCATATGATACTATTTAGGGTATATAATCCTGAAAGGGCAATCCGATAATCACACTAGAAGCAATTTTGTACAATACTAGTGCTGAAAAGTCAATTTAACTTTCCAGCTTTATAAGACTTTGTTATTACTATTGTTAATTATTTCTCATTTAATGGGAAATTGGCAAGAAGGTCCCCGACTGTCATTTTAAATCTGCAGTAATATCATGTGAAGCTTTTCGTCCTTATTCCCAAGTCCTGGATTATCAGAGTTAAATGGCAGATCCGGCGTTACAAAAGCTCAGGGGCAGGCACTGTTACACAAATTGCCAATTCAATTAACAGTGTGCAAATGCTCCACTGGCAGACTGCAGGAAGGACAGCCATTTTGGCAAGTGTCATTCCTAATTTATCAAACTGTCAAACCTTCCACTCAGGTGCCTGCGGTCACTGTCTGCTTCTTAATGCTACGTCGTAAAAGCTGCAGGAACCATTCTTGTAGCTTGACAAGGCACAATACTCAAAACTGATTTTAAAATCAAATGTACAGTTGTCTTAATTATTCTCAGTATAAATGATGTTTTAATTACAAAAACAGAGTGGGAATATTATATCAGGAATGGATACTAGGTTCACATAGGAAGAAGAGAGCATGCTACCTGCCTGTCTTGAGAAGTGAGAGAGGCAGAATAATTTATACCAGAATGATTTATTAAGCTATAGCAATTTTTAATTTTACTAAATAATGGCGTAAGCCTTTTTCCTCCAAATTTATACAGCATTACTTCTTAATGCAAATTGAATGGTAAACTTTTCTCCCTATAGTTGTTCCCATGCTTTTGAAATCATCACGAGGAGTGTTACAGCAAGTGACACTTGTATTCTAAGAGTCCTTTTCCACCACACCCTTCACCTTGATTCTAAGTGTCCTCATTTACATAATTCCTCATACATTGATGCCCCATTAAAATTTTATAAGAAACATAACATACAAAGTTGTTACCATCTTCCACGTATTCACTAGTTCAACTATTTACTGAACATTGTGATCAGTGCCAAAGAGAGTAGAGGTAAAAAGTTGTTTGGAATGACTGATTGGAATATTTCAGCAAAAATTTTTCTCTGCTACTTATTTGACATTCTTAATAGTCAACAACCATTACTCGGAGAATATTAAGAAGACATCCAACAAAGAGGAAAGAGATTATTTTCATTATGAAATTGTTTCTTTCTCCACAACATTACTGAACACTCTGTAAAGTCAAGAGAGGAGGTGTGAGGGGTGTAAATAAAATATGTAGATAAACGAGACAACAGCTCATAGTCTATTAGGCTATCCCAGAGGGGCCTTTGGGTGAATAGTCTTGGAGAGCCTGATGTGCTGTAAAGCATTCTTTCAACAAATAATGATTGAGAACCTATACGTGCCAGGTGCTACTGTAAGCCAGGCAAACTTAAATGAGTTACACATGGCCCCTTTCTTTGAGGAGCTATGTCTTAGTAGAGAGAAGTGATGGTGACCTATGAAAGAGAGGAAAGGAACTTAATTTATAGGCAGAACCTCTAGTACTAGGTAGTAGCATTTTCTGATTAGGTAAGTCAGAAAAATCTCTGATAATTTTTATCAAGAGGGTCAGATATACAAATAGGCAGAAAGTACCTATATCTCCATGGTCAGAGTAGAACGCCACCTAAGGGAAAGGATGTCCTACACCAAAACACCTCTTCTATAACCTGAAATTTCACCATTACCAAGTCATTCCTTTGGATCTATCCATCTTTGGGTTTTCGGTTCATCTACTGTAGTTTTATCAATCAATTATTATGAGCTCATAAAAACTTTTAGTTAGAAATGAGATGAAAACAGGGCGAGAGCTCAGGACTATAAAAACAGAAATTTAAAAAAATAAATGTTTAGCAAAAAGGCAAGGATGAGGGAACCTCAATGACAAACAGACTTCTTTAAAATTTTGCTTAAAACAATGTTTACCTTTACACACACACACACATACACACACACAAATATGTATGTATGTAACATATACATATATACACAGAGGACACACACACCCGTACTTACACAAAAAAATTAGCAAAAACGCAATTGCTCAGGAATGCAAAAAGTAGATCTGAATACCGGTCTTATAATTTGGCAGCCAGTTTACAGATTCAAAAATACAATTAAACCTTCTACAATTCCATTACCATGACACATCCACCTGGGCAGATGCCTTTAGCCAAGGGATACTGACAGAGGCAATGGGAATCAGATGCCTTTAGCCAAGGGATACTGACAGAGGCAATGGGAATCAGATCCAAGGGATACTGACAGAGGCAATGGGAATCAGAAACATTTCACAGCATCAAACCCTGCCGGCACTCCAATTCACTGAAGAGCATCTTGATTTTATCACTGCCAGTAATTTTCATCAGTCTTGGTCCAATCTGATCAATAAACCTTTAGCTAAGTGTCTACCATATTCATGGCACTATATTAGGGAGCTGCTATGGAGGCACAAAGGTCCTTGTGCTCAGAGGGCTTATATTTCTACTGCTCTGCAAAGCAAACCCATCTCTGGCAGGACAGGCCCCTTCCCTTCTCACAAAACCCGACTGGCTCATTCAGTCCTGCAGATTTGTCAGCTGCCTGTGGAATGCCTGCCACCTCTTATCTGTCTAAATTCTTTCTGTTTCTCAAGGCTACTCATAGAATTTTTGTTTGTGAGACTAGTAACAAAGTTGATTTTTGCCTGTGTCTTGAGAACTTTCCAGTTATTGGACAATATCATCTGTATATTGCCTTGTGTTACATAAAAACACCTAAATAAAATAATAATAGAAATAGTGACTTATATTAGAGACTTACATATTGAGCACCTACTTTGTGCTCAATACGTGCATTAACCCACCACCACACACAAAAACGCTGGGATGATCATTAACTCCATTTTATAGGTGAGGAACTGAGGCTAAGACCTGCCAAGTCATCTGTTCAAGGTGACTCAGCTAGGAAGTGGCAAAGCCAAAGGTGAGGCAGTTTGGCTCCAAATCCCATGCTGTCTTTCTGCTGTGTTATTACATAAGCCTACGGACATCATGCGTATTAACCCCCAAATTTCCCCAAGCAGAGTATAAGGGCCACATTGTTCTACTCTTATTCATAATGGGACTGGAGAATAATAATAGAGATATGCCTTACCCAGGTTACTTCAGGAGTTACTGAAAAAGCCAAAAAGATAACCTGGAACACCCTATTTCCCATTGTTTCCCAGCCCATAGTATCTCTTGAGGATAAATTCCATCTTATTTTGAATCCTATTCTGTACTGGTCAACTCTAGAGTATCTACAAATCTGTACAATCTTGCCTTGAAGTTATTTTGAACTAATTAAGCAGAACGGGCTCTAATCATTGGTTGATATTCCTTGCTATCTATTATTTACTTTTATTCCCCCATGAAGCCTGATATCTGGTAGGAAGTCTTTTATACTAAAATTTAATTACCTCTTCCACCCTAGGGGAGGTGTGCAAAGCCCTGATAACAAAATAAATACACGAAGGTTAAATAAACTCATCTTAGTGTGGTGCTTTGCATCATTCTGAGGAGCAATGTTCTCTGCAGTTTGTAGGACAAGGAAAGCATGCAGCGTGGAGGCACCGGTTGGAAAGGGTGGAGGATGTTCTAGCCTGTCTTGAACTCAATCCTTCAACCTGTCATCTCCTATTTTTTTTTTTTTGAGGTGTATACATCTAACCATCTATCCCACCACTAAACAATGAATTAACAAAATGGTAGTCAATCAGCAAATACATGCCTTACTTTCCCAGAAATAAATGAAATTAATTTCCCTACGTATGTATGGAAGTTAGTCTTACCAAACGACATCTGCTTCATGCATGTATTGAACATGCACCGAATGCGCTTCCCTCTGCCATGTCAGGTGCTGTGGGTGACACAGGTGTAAACATCATGGTTCCTGTCCTCACTCAGCATGCCATCTATCTGGGGAGCCAAATCACATCCTGTGTCCACATTCTCCTTTTTGCCTCAGACATGAGCATGTCTGAGGAGATGCTCGTGACCTGAACAAGATCAATGACTGTTTAACAAGTCTGTATTTCTGGTCTCTGATACCTTGTTACCAGAGTAATCTTTCTTTTTTAACAAATTTTATTATACTTTAAGTTCTAGGGTACACGTGCAAAACGTGCAAGTTTGTTACACATGTATACATGTGCCATGTTGGAATCCTTCTAAGAACAATCCTGATCTTTCCCCAAATCATAAACATTCTAAGTTTCTTCACTGATTACTGAATAGAAATGTATCCTCTCAAGGCTGTCATTCCAAGCCAGATTGTCAGCCCTCTCTCTTACTCTTCCTTTACAGGAACCATGCTCCAGCTACACTAGACAACTCTCTTACCTTGGCCCTGTTGGCATTTGGGGCTTTGTGGGAGGTTGTCCTGTGCGTCAGGTAAAGAGAAAACAGCACAAAGAAACGTGAACTTAGGGTTGGACTCCTCCCCTCTGTACACTTTAGATTGACAGATTTTTTTTCCAACCCCATAGAGCCTCGGCTACTGAACCAGTAAAATAGAATCATAACTTATTTAATCTAGAATTCTTTTTGTTAAGGATAAGTAACCAGCACAGTGCCTCACACAGGTCCTTCATACATGCCACTTTCGTTCTTCCCTTCTGTCATTGCACTGAACTTTCTTTGAAGGCAAGGGCTGTCTCTTACTCACCATTATACAATTTATATGATATCATTTGATAGATCAGACAGCATTTTAATTGTAATTTTAAATATCTGGCAGACTAAGGATGGCTGTAAATTATTTGTTGCTTCTCCCATCACGAGGTAGAGTCTATTTTGCCTTCCCTTGGTTCCAGGCTGGCCTTGTGACTTGCTCTGACCAACAGAAAGGGGCAGAAGTGACACTGTGTTAGCTCCTGCCTAGCCTTTAAATGGCCAGGTAACTTCTGCTTTTGCTCTGGTTAAAGCCAGCTACCACATAAGAAGTCTCACCACCCAGAGGCCTCTATTATGAAAAAGACCAAACTATGCAAGTAGAGACAGGCCACGTGAAGAAAGATCTACACACTCAACTGACAAGCCCAACCCATGTGCCAGGTGAATGCTGTCACACAATCTCAGGTCCAGGAAAACTCTCCAGCCAATCTGCATACCATGAACAATATGAAATCACTGTTAACGGAAGAGACTTATTTTGGGGTCCCTTGTTATGCAGCATGAGATAACTAAAACTAATGTGCACAGTACAATTGGAAGATATAACTGTATGGATTCTAAGGAGTAGTTATTTACATTAAAAAAGTGAAGGTAGTAGGAATTAGAATAGTCAGAAAATGTCTTGGAAGATTTAAGTTGTAACTTGAAGGATATCATTTGGTTAATATCATTTGGTTAATTTAACTATTAAGGATGTAATTATTTTTGTCCATTATGACTATACATTTTCCCCAACTTTAATTAAAAATTTCAAAAGTATAATAAAGTGAAAATAATATTGTAGTAAATATCCACATACCTTCTACCTTGATTCAGCAATTATTAACATTTGGCACTAGTTGCTTAGTCTAAAAATATAAACATGCACACATACACACATTTTTGGATAATAATGGAAGGTAAATTATAAACAATGACATTTTTAAAAAATTGCGGTAAAATAGGTATAAATGAAATTTACCATCTTAACTGTTTTTAAGTGTACAGTTCAGTAATGTTAAGTAAACTCACATCATTGTGAACCAGTCTCCAGAACTCTTTTCGTGTTGCAAAGCTAAACTCTATACACTTTAAATGACAATTCCCCATTCCTCACTACCCTCAGTTCCTGGCAGCCACTATTCTACTTTCTATCTCTATAAATCTGACTACTCTAGGTCCCTCATACAGACAAAATCATGTAGTACTTATCTTTTGTGATTGGCTTATTTCATTTAGCATAATGTCCTCAAAGTTCACAGATGTTGTAGCATGTGTCAGAATTTCCTTCCTTTTTAAGGCTGAATAATATTCCCTTGTATGTATATATGACTTTTTAAAAATTCTATTCATCTGTCAATGAATATTTGGGTTGTTTTCACCATTTAGCTAATGTGAATAATGCTGTTACAGGGACGGTTTTGCAAACATCCCTTCAAGACCCTGCTTTTGATTCTTTTGGCTACATTCCCAGAAGTGGAATTGCTCGATCATGGATCATATAAAAATACATCATGAAATTTTACCCCTGCATTTCAACATGCATGATTTAAGAATGATGGTATTCTCCTGCATAAATATTTCCTCTTATTTGTTAAGGTTCATATTACAGTAGTTATTAGCTGATGCCTTGGTGTATTAGTCCATTCTCATGCTGCTAATAAAGACACACCCAAGACTGGGTAATTTATAAAGGAAAGAGGTTTAATTGACTCACAGTTTAGCATGGCTGGGGCGGTCTCAGGAAACCTATAATCATGGCCGAAGGGGAAGCAAATACATCCTTCTTCACACAGTGGCAGGAAGGAGAAGTGCCAAGCGAAAGGGGAAAAGCCCCTCATGAAACCATCAGATTTCATGAGAACTCACTATCACGAGAACAGCATGGAGGTAACCACCTCCGTAATTCAACTACCTCTCACCAGGTCCCTCCCACGACATGGGAGGATTATGGGAAGTACAGTTCAAGGTGAAATTTGGGTGTGGACACAGCCAAACCATATCATTTGGGCTTGCATTCTAGCCCTTCCATTCACTGGTTGTTGGCTTCAAACAAGCTACTTAGCCTTGGTAAGCCTTGGTTTACTCATCTGCAAAGTGGGAAAATAAGAATGCCTACTTCATAGAGTTGGGATCACTAGAAGAAAACAGTACGACGAAAGCACTCAGTATAGTGCCTAATAGAGGGTATGTGTGCTCTGAACATGTGCTGTGATGAAATACTTCTGCCATGGAAAAGCTAATGTTATTCAACCATTAATAGCACTGAAGAGTTATTTGCTATATTCTTCACCTATCATTTCAGCTGTTCTTAAAAGGGAAAGCTAGGCTCTCCATTATTACGTTTTCTTTTTCATTGTAACCTGTTTTGCTTCCTTAAATCCTTCAGCAAGCTAGTATTCTTTTCTTCCCTCTTACTCCTATTAGACATTGAAGTCAAATCTGAAGGAGCATGCTTTATGAAATTACAGAATTTGAGAGAGAACTTTAGAAGTGATCTATTAAAACTTCCTTTTCCACTTATTTCCCATACTTTGCTTGAATAACCACATTACAGCTCAGTCCTTTACAATTCTGGGGTCTTAGTATGACTGCTCTTCCTTAGATTGAGTTAATACTTGCCATTCTGGCTCACTCCTGGGGGTACTAAAGAGGGGATTCCTGTTTTAGATTGGAGAGCAAGCAACTGACCTCTAACATCCCTTTTAGCTCTAAGAGTACATGACATGCTTTCTTTATGCTAACACATGCACAAGAGGGCCTGCAACTTTTTTCTAGTGATAGTTCAAGATAGGGTGTGCCTCTCTTCATGATACTCAATGGTCCAGATAAGAAACAATATAACAGTGGCTTGTCTAATGTAAAAGGGATTAATTTTATTAGTCAACACTGAGGCTAGTATAGTAACAGAAATTAGTATAGATTTCCATACCTAGAGCCAAAGGAAATTATTTAGGGCTTAGACGTAATATCTCAAGAGGTACAATCTGAACTCATGATAAATCTGCAGGGCCTGTGTCTCTCGGAGTCTGCAGGATGCCACATAACTTCCCCAGTACTGTGATCTTCTTGCACAGCCAAACTGAGGTAATGCTAGAAAGAGAAATCTATGTATCGCTGCTCATGTATTTTCCACTTCCAAGGTGTTATCTATTTCAGCAGAGAATTCAATACAGAAGCCCACGCATGATTTAAAAAAAATCTGTTGACTTCATTCATATCAAACCTGTTATGCAAACTTTGAACTGCTAAGATTTGAGGCACAATTTTGCAATTAAGGTAACTGATATATATTAACAGAAACGCTCAGTGAACTCCATTTTCTCTGAGATAATTCTGGGAATCGTTAATTCTACTTAAAAGACAAAATGGAGAAAAATTTAAGCTTTAATGTATAAAAGATAATTTCTCACAGGAACATGCTCTATAAAACTGCAAAAGGAAGTCACAATTTTAACTTGAGACACTGTTGCTCCACATACCTTGAGTTATAAATGAATAAACCAGGCACTGTCACCAACTAGGATCCTAGCCAGTTCCGGCACAAAAACTGCTCTTATGTCATAGTTGGGAAACTTGAGACTAATACGTCTCATGCACATCTTTCACTTCTGGAGTTCTCAACAAAATTCAAAATGCAACCCCTCTGGTCTCCTCTTACTCTCATTCATTTATGGATCTCTACTCCTCACCCCAGCCTACCTTACAACCCCATAGCTTTTCCCACTGATGAATCTTCCTCTAACATCCATTCCCCTGAAGATGAACTCTCTCCATCCTCAACCTCCTCCCAGAACATATACTGTATCTCTTACCCTAACTAAAGCCTCTCTCTCTCCCTGTTCACCTATAGTACTCTGCATCTCTTACAATCCTGCTAAATGGAGGCTACTTATTTCTCTCACTGCTGCCCTCCCAACCACACACACATACACACACACACACACACACTCTCCCCGCCGACACACTCTTCTAATTTCATGCAAAACATCCTCCCTTGGCGCACACATGCCTGCTATATTACTCTCTCACCTGCTTACCATCTAACATTCTCATTCTCAAGTTTGGTATCAAGGAAACACAGTAAAGAATCTATTACTCAAAACCTAGAACTAATACATATTATCTACTGAGTACAATTTCAAAATTTTGGCAAACAAAGATCTTTATTCACACATATTTTTGTATTTTGTCTTAAAAATACTTAATATTTCCCATAAATTCCAGATAAACATTTGTCTGCTGGCTCCCTGAGACAACCCACCAGCGTGGCTTTTCATAGATGTCATTTTCCTTACCTATCCGACAATAGCTTCAATTATTTCCTCCAAGAAGCATCCCCACATCAGCTCACTGCCCACTCTCATCTCTGTTTTTCTCTATACCCCTTCAGTATTTACACAGATAATTATTAATCATGCTATGTTGCCCTTTGATGATATGAACTTATTATTTAGCCCTTTCACTGAACACTGTTTGCTACAAGCACATTATAAACCTCATGAAAGCATGGACTTTGGTTTCTATTTTTTTAATCAGTCTTTAACAAATATTAGCCAGCCAATAGAAACCACAAAATTAAGATTAATGCATGGAGATATTACTCTTTATTCTTTTTTAAAAGAGAGGCTTTCTTTCAACACAAATTAGGATGGAGTCAGTGAGCAAACCAGGCCAAATTTTGCTAATGGTTAGATGGTAAAGGGAGAAGGTTCCCTTCCTATTCAAATTGTGGTGAAACTGGAGGTCCAGGTGTTTCTGGAATCCATTCAATATGTTTTTAATATCCTGATGCAGACTTACCATTCATTATATGGATAGATAATATTCTATATTTAGATGATAATCTATTATCCAATTAGAGTATTTTTTACATGTATTCAGAGGCCAACTGAAAAGAGTAATTTTAAATAATCACCACCACCACCATGTATTGATCCTCACCATGTGTCAGGTCCTTCATATATGTTATCTCTAATTCTTATCCCAACTTCATAGACACTACTATCCTCATTTCACAGTGAAGCCAACTGAAGGTCAAATACTTTAGCTAAGTCACTCAAGGTCACATACCTAGTCTGTGTAGCTCCTACGAAAGCTAGTATTTTAACTGTTCTATGTGATTTGAAAATCTTGTTATTTCTACTGTGGAAAAATAAATTAATTAGTAATTAACAAATTCTGGAAGAAAATTACAATAAATATTTATAACAAAAATGGGTATAGTCTGTATCTAATTGTTACCAAGTTAATATTTTATTTTGGACATACCCTTTGGATTGAACTAAAATTCTACCTATTATCACTTAACAATCTAAGCCAGATATTTATTTACAAAGTGGTCTATTAGGTTCAACCAAATAACGCCATACATAATATCTTGAAACCCAAAGAAAATTTTTTAAAAGGCAGAAAACATCCAAATAACATAAATCAACAGGAAGAAAAATGCCATACCTAGACTATGTACATTGGAAATATTGCCTCTGCAGACCTTGAATAGAGTTCAATGAATTATGTGTAACATTTGAAAGGTAAAAGAGAAACAAAGCTTAAAAAAAACACTTAGCAATGTGACCAAAAGGGATGCTTAAATAAAAATATGTCACGATTATAGAGATTGCTATTTTCTAAATCCCAAAGTGAACATGATTCTCTGGTATGACACTTCCAGTAACCAATCATTACTTAAGGAACAATCCCCAAAGTTTGATATGGTAGAGTGATTCAAGTTTAAAGTTCTGATAATTTAAAGTAATTATGAGGATAATATCAAATAATTTCAATTGGCCTCTTAGCCGCAAATACCTATTGCTGTCACAGCTACTGATGGAATGGACACTGAATTTTTGTTATAACACTATAACCATTTTATATTCACAGGACCTTAAAGAGTGCCTACAGCAAAGACTTTTGCACTTCAGTAACTAGCACTGCCTGGATGAGGAGCAGGACAGACATTTCATTTACAAATTCCACCATTGGGAATTGTACTACAGCGAGATGCCTTGGTAGTTGGTATCTAAATACTTATTCTGACTGGTTTCTCTCTTAGAGGATCACTTTAGATGGCACTGTGATTCAATAAACCACTGGGATACAGCATTAACTCTCAGTGTGTCAGAACTTGAATATCCATTCATATTACAATCAGGGGATTCAAATGATAGATTGTTTCTGGATCAGAGTTTCTCCAGTCAAGAATATTTTTATCTGATGAGAATGACTATTTTGACTTTGAGATATAAAACCCATAGAGATACTAATTCAAATACATTTAATCTGATCTCCATGCATTCCGACACTTCACTGTTACATCCTAGCTATTCTTTACAGGGAAAAACTTATTGTACTGCCAAAAACACCCCCTGCCACCTCGAATGACAAGAGCCTTCATGCATTTTCATGAGCTCATTTCAGGACAGGAAAAGCAAGTTCCATAATTCCCAATAAACACTTTAAGACACTAGAATATTCTAAATGGATGCCACAATTAAAGGACCAACCACCAAAATTCTACGTATATATAATGACCAATGATAGGAAATCATAACCTCAAATGTCTATGAGTTAATAAAATTATAAATGGCTTCCCCTACTCCACTAAAAGTTGTGCGTATATATATGTATCTCTCTCTAAGGCTTTTGTTTTCTATTTGATTTTGTTTCAGTCATCCTCACAACATCTGAGAAAAATGCTAATTATACCATGTACATTCAAGTACAGAGCTTCACATCAAAGCCTGGAAAAATCAATAACCACAAGCATAAGGAAAGTATACTTGTCAACTTATTCCATAAGTATAATATGCATTAAAGATAATACTAAAGACGTGATCGGTAATTTAAAACTACAGATGATAGCTCTATAGTTAAGACCTTTAAGCAGCATAAATGACAACTCAATGTTGCAATTTTTTAATTCAAATGGTAATTGGAACATAGTGATTTCAAAAAATAAAATATATTACTCCCGTTGTTACAAGAGCCTACAGGTGTGATTATCTAGCTGAATATTTCACACACTCACACACACACACAATAAAAATTGTGATTTTTATCAACCAAGCTGTAAGGAAGTGTTAAGAAAGCTGCAAGTCTCATTACAAATGCAACCTGGGGAAGAACATCTAGAAATACATCTTTGCAAGTCTAGAGATAACTAAAAGGACCAATGCTTACATACAAAACATAAATAGAAAAAAATACCAGTAGTAGCAATATCCATAGTAAGTAATAATTACAGCAATTTTCTTGAGACTGTTCTTATCTAAAAAGACCTTTGGTTGATTTGTTAATAGCTCAATATTCCCCCTTAATGACACCCACGTTATAATGTTACCAGAGCTCTGACTATTGTATGTCAAGTCAACACACCAAATGCTTAAATGTTGTTCTAAGGAAAGCTCCCTTTCCAGATCTTTCAAAAATGAAGTCTTTAGAACATAATCTTCTTTGTGATATAGGCTAACCAAACTATCCAACCTTCTCCAAAACATATCATGCCTATTTCCCTCTCCGTGCCTTGGCATGCATACCTGTCCTTTCCTCTCTTTCTGATGAACTCCCGTTCATCCTTCAAGATTCGTCTCAAAGATTACTTTGGTTGTGAAGTCTTTCCTGTCATTCTCAGGCCAAGTTACACCTTTCATATTTACCCATAGGTATTAATAATCATTTTCCTGCCTCCACCACCAGACTGAATTCCTGGAAAGCAAGTATTTATTTACTTTTGTTATGTCCAAATTTGGTACAGCTCTATGATAAATACTCAGTAAGAGCTGGATTGATGGGATGGACTCACGCATGCATGAATTAAGGCTACCTTGTATTGCAATCCATATTCTGAGATTCTGGGATTTTGACTTAAAATTATAACAAGATTGCTACCGAATTATCTACCAGCTATATCCAGATGACACAAGTTCAGTAGTATTAAAAGAAAAAAAACCTACTGCACCATGGCATCAATGATTCTGACCAGAAGTTGTAGGTTATATAAGTTCAGTGCTGTACTTAATATTCCACAAGGAGAACATAATGCTTATGACCACTAATATACCAGAGGAAACTTACACATAAAATGTATTCTTTTATGAATAAGGCCTTTGATTGAATAAAACCATGGTCAATCAATATACAAACAGATATGGGTGCTCACTGCACTGTTCATATGGTTTTCAGAAAAATTTCTGATTTTTCTATTATTATTTCGAAATACTGAGAGCACTTTGCCAAAGGACAGCTGAGACAAGACAACAAGCATCCAGAGAATACCCCAAAAGGCAAGAAGAAAACTCAACAAAAATATTCTGTGACACTCCATATAGCTCAGTAAATTAGCATCTCACTTCATTGGAAGGAAAACAAGCATGTTCAAGAGATCCTAGGTCAGTTTTGTGTTTTCACTCTGCAGAACCATACACCACGTGGCACAAACCTAACCCGCCTAGTCTTCATCACTGAGTTCAAAATATAATTTAATTGATTTGAAGTCTAGAATTAAATAAGAACTAAAAGTGCACAGTGATCCTAAGGTCACAAGCAAAGACCCACAAGAAAGTGGTAACAGACTGTAGTCTTAATACTAAGATTGTTTTCTTTGAAGTATTTGTGTGTGTGTGTGTGTGTGTGTGTGTGTGTACCATACATTTCATTCTACTGAATTTCAGTCAACTCCATGGTAGACAACACCATCCGTCTTATTTCATCTTTTTAACAAGGACTTGATGAGGTGACACAGGACTGATTCTTAAAAACACATTACCTGCTATGTGAGGCATTGTGTGACAGAAAAACTATCTTAGTGACAGGCACCTGACAGCAGATTTGTTGATTTCATGGTCACTTCATTTAAAGTAACAACAGGGTGAAATATGCCATCTGATAATCTGTTTGAATGTTGACTGTGAAAAGCACTTAACATTTCTGCCAGCTACCAAGACTACAGAATCTGTTCTTCAATATGTGAGGGTCTGTCTTCCTCTCTACTCTTTTTTGTCAATTCTCTGCCCCCATCCCCTCTTTCCTCAGAGGAAATCCCCCAGTAATTTTCTGGAAATAATGTTATGCAGGGAAAATTGGCACCAAGGATAAACAGTTCTCCTTTAAGCTATACTTTTTTTTTCAGATGCTATGCATTTTACAGTTTGAGGCTACTAGCTGAGAAAGAGACCTAGGACACTTCTTTAGAAATCCACAGGCTATAAATTAGAAGGATACAAGTCCCTTCTTAAAACATCATTTAGTATCAACTAAACTCCAACCAGGGTGGAGATGTGTGTGTACACATGAATGTTGTACCCTTCATTCTCTACATGTTAGCTTGAGAAAATAATAAATTCAAGCACCCGAAGGCCATGTTTCTATACAGTTTATGGCTACATTTCTTTCTTTCTTTCTTCTTACAGTAGTAAAGGTGAAAACAAACTGGATCATACCAGCAGTATGAAGGCAATGACTCTCCATGCTCACCCAGCCCAACATTCCAGCAGGAGGTGTGGGTGCTAGAGGGACCCTCCTCCCTCTGCAGGGCCAGGACTTCTCACGAGGGAAATATGACAACTACTTCCCCCACCTCCATAGCTAGCTGAGCATTCGCCTTTTAACATGCCAGGGGAAGGCAGACTTACAGAAAATAATTATCACCATCTTAATCACAGTAATAATTTGTTCATATAAAGCATTTCACAGTCCATTTTAAAAATTAAGCAATAAACATGGAATCTTCTAAAGGAAATCAGTGGTTACACCTGCCAGAAGAGTCATTCCTTTAAAGTGGTACACCCAGTAGAAAAATCCTACTCCAGGCACAGACAGCCCATTTGGAGAAAAGGTTAATTTCAGGTTGCTTTACAAACTACTCCAAGCTTCTTAGAGATCCAGGAATTATCTGCACCAACTGTCTCCTATGCTAATTGCTTGGAATCACACATCCACTGACAACGCAGCAGAGTTGCACAGCCCACACATTTGAGAGCCTCCTGGACATCAACATGCTTGAAGCTTTTTAAACAGCATTAAATATAAACCAGAAACAGTCCAGTTAAAATGTACACTTTCTCTGAAAGATTTCTGACATATTCAATGCTTGTGAAAGCTGAGCGGCTGACGGCCTAGTCAAATACAGTTGAGTGAGCAGACTGCAAGGCTTCCCACACTCCACCTCCAAGGCAGGTGAACCGTGACATGGAGGGACAAACCTCTCCTGCCTTCTCTATTCCTTTTTCAGAAAATATAAAAAAGGAAAAGGAGGAAAAAAAAAAAACTTCCTTCAAACTATTGTTGGATGATTTCTTTGTTTAAATAAACATCTCAATAGAAGCAGGCACTGGTAGCAACTGGATACTCCATGGCTTAATCTAAATCTCTTCTAGTCATTTAATTTTTCACCAAATATCTACTAGTGTGATAGCTGGCTCATCTAAGTTTGTTTTTTCCTTTTAGTATGTTTTTCTTTTACAAATTTCTCCATCTAAGAAACTACGTCACAGTTCCTAGCACTGTTTACCAAGATATAAAGTGCCAGCTATATATAATAAAAACTTCTTCCTAGAATATTATCCTTAGCATTATAACTTAAGCACTATTAATACAATTTTATGCCATTGCATTTATTTATTTAAAACATTTTTAAAAAGGCTTTTATCCAAAACTTCCCAGTATGTTGTGGTGAATAGTTATTTGTGGTTATTTTAATGAAATGCAAACAGATGAAAGATCAACCGGGAAAATTTTTAAGGAACATACCTCTAAACCAAAAGTGACAAATTTCCAAGTTCTACTAAAAAATAAAATATATATCCCTGAAGGGGTGTGTGTATGCACAAGTGTGTAGATAGATAGCTCATATATATATATATATATAAACTATGCAATAGTCCCTTTAGAAAATGTTGGCTATTTTCAAATTTCCAAACTTCAATCACACTCTTCAGAACTGAATACCTGTGAAGCTTCCTGATATTTGGCATTTGGTATAAACTATTGTGTGAACCCAAGCTTCATCACTTCCATTTTCTGCCATCTGGACAATATTGAAAATGAAATAAAGACCAAAAAGTGTTTGGTTTTGTTGTTGGGGGTGGGGTACACCCAAGGTATGAAGATATTCAAACACCAGTAATGTACGGTATGGCACATTCTCACTGTCACAGCCTTTGTTGAAAAGGATTTCCCTGACCTTTCCTGTAAGCAGCAAACAAATAAGCCCTCTCTCTCAGCGGGAGAGAGGCACTGGTCCATTAGATCATTAAGCAGTTCTATTCAGATACCCCCCATTCTCCTGTCCTTGGCCCTGAAGAGGGAACTGGCAGCAGTCCAATCCAGTCAGGGAGAAGGCAGGCAAATGTGACTGCGTACAGGATAGCTTGAAATGTCGCAGCGGGACCCAAGTCGCAGAGCAGACAGCACTGAAGGGAGGATGTGGCGCTACATGAGGGGTACTGTTCCAACAACGGAAGGCTGGTGTTTCAGGCTGCCAAACAACGTAATGACTCACCCAGGCAGGAAAATATTACCACCATGGGGATATTTGGAGCGTCTCAGTCTGAGAGTAATTAGGGACTAAACTACAACAGCATGCTTCAGTGATGAAATGAGAAAATAAGCAATACCTCTGTCAAGTTCTGATTGGAGAATATTAAATGAATATGGGCTTCTATCATCTCCGACCACAAACTAGGAACTTGTAACAGATTGTCGGAATGGAGAACTATTTCCACATTTTCATGAAATAAGTCAGCACACAAACATGTGCACGCACACGAACACACACACACACACACACACACATATTTAAAAAAAACCTGGTGAGGTGAAAAATGTTACAGTTGGCAGGAAGAGTTTTAGGGAAAATCATTATCACAATTATATAATTCATTTCTGTAGCAGGCATTTGCTCATCCTGAAGCTTTTTCCACCCCTAATTACACTGTCTGCAAAGGGGGAAAAATGAGTCCAGAATGGCAAATGCTAACAATATCATTTTATTAATAAGAACGATATACAATCTCCAAAATAAAAAGCACATGTGTTTAATGAATTCAGGTAATGGAATTATTTTACTTATTAGTATCAGTTGCACATATGTAAATTCTCTGGCAAAGAGGACAAATGTTAATTTTTATTTCTTTGTATTTTCAAATTGCAGACAATTTGTATTCATTAGACAATGCAAAAACCTCTTTTCTCTTATAATTGTAAAGTGACATTATAATTAAGTTGGATAACCTCAGTAGCATCTGCAAGTTAAGGAATCACTTACAAGCTGGCTGGACAAAGCCCAGGCACATTAAGCCACCAAACGGAGTTACACATCAATAAGCCTTCACTGCAATAGCCAGGTCAGAGCCTTAGTCACACAAAGAAAAAGAGATGATTCAGCCTGGAAGGCCTTAGAAGGTCAGCATTAAGAAGGTCTTCTCAGAGGAGCCCTCGTTTGCTTCTTCCAGAATGCTTACTCTGGAACCCGAATAGACACTTGTTTGACTTCCTCCACAGAGAGTCTGCTCCCCTTCCCAACCTTCCCTCTCAAACGCATTTTTACGGTGTCAGTTTTGCCAAATCAGAATGAGGGGCAAACACAAATTATCTCTCTTCTCAATATGAACAACCTCCATTAGGCCAGGTTAATAAACTCTAATAGATGTAAGGGCTAATACAATATTCAGCTATTGACATAAACATAAATATAAATTTCAAAGAAAATAACCTACTTTAGTAAAACTACTTGTGCAATAAAAATTAATGAACTCCAAATGATTCTGCACATCTCCACCAAATTGCATTTTCAGGCTCACATCTTCAGGACATGCTGGGTGGTTTGATACATTCCCACAATTCATCTTCCTGCTAGGCCAATTTTAATTTAAATGCAATTAAAAGCTCAAAATGAACATTATGTATTAGATAAAGCTCGAATCTGCAGACTATCAGAAATATGATTTTCAGAAAAATTAATTACAAGCCATTAGGGTACAAGTCATCTTACTGCAAATGTTGAGTTAAATTGCAGAATTAGTTTGTTCGTTCCATTAAATGTTAAATACTGGTTTTGAGCTTTGTACCAATTTAATATCACTAGGTCAGTTTATGAGAAAAATGTTATTTATAGCTACAACTTCTAAAGTGTCTGAAGATTTCTTACTAATTAAATAATGGGCATTCTTAGAAAGAGATAAAAATAACCTGGAGTTTTTGTCAAATATTAAGAATATTAATTTTCATGTGTTGCTGTTTTATATCATTATATCATAGATTCACCATTCTTTTTATATACTAGTTTAAATATTTTACTTTCATTTTGTCCTAACTTAAGAATATGGGGGAAACAGTATACAGTAATTGTGTTTAAATGAAATATAATATATAATGCTGGTCTAAAAAGCCAAAAACACCCAACCACTTTCCTACCCTACTCCTAGGTCAGCATATTATAAACAAACCAATAAATCAAACATCTAATGTTTTGCTGGGCCTACACTTGCAAATTCAGAGAATACCAGGCATAGAAGAAGTGGTAAAAGTTTTCTTTAAAATTATAGTGTCAACTTTAACTTTTGGTGGATACATTTTTTCAACAGCAATATGGTTATTTCTGTGTGTCACAATAATATAACTCACTGGTGCAAAGAGTTTGGAGAATCCAATGAGATTCTGTAGCCTTTGGTAGACTATTTAGCCGTTCAATTGAAAATATGATGGTGACTTTTTAGAAGGCTATAAAAACCTGGGTACAGCTGTAATCAATGTCTTCATTTCCAATTACCAATTTCTTAAAAATATTCCCAATATACTAGATACAGTAAATATATAACCAGAAAATACTTACTTGATTTGTTTTAAAAATCAGACATGACTTCTGACTTACAAAAACTCATCAAGTTATTAAGAGCCCCATTCACAGTGAAAATAAAATAGTTTTCAGGTTGAAAATGACACACATCCTCTTTTTCAGCCTTTGCAAAGTGAGAACGTCCTATCTAGATGAAAAGTCAGTTGCTTTTATGTTGATTTCCATAGTGGCGTTTCATTAGAAACAGAATTGCCTTAAAGGATTTAAGCGAATTTGGCAGAGAAATTATTCTAATTATTTTCTTCTCTGATTAAGTAAATATAGCTACCTTAAGAGGCAAAATGACTATTTAAATAATAATCTAGTGAAAAATAATTATATTATTATTTATTTGGAATACAATAATGATTCAAGAAAAATAACAATTCTCTCTCTGTCTCTACTTCATCCATTGGATTAGCCCTAATCCCACACTTTTAAAAAACATACACCTCCTTATCACAGTTTTTTAGCTCTCAAATCCTTCCCTTTCTCCAGGGCAATGTAATTATTTGCCTAGTTATTATTGTCTCTTGTCTACTTCTGCCTCAAGACACACCCACACCAATGCTGGACATTTATAGATAACTATATATGTAATTGGGATTGAGTAAATGGTAGCTGCTTAGGATATCTGAAATTCTGATTATTACAAATGCAACAGTGAGGATTCCATATTACTCAGAGTCTTCATATATGTAAAACTTATATAATAATTTCACCAACCCTTGGAATATTTGTTAGAACAAATATTTCCAAAAATAAGAAGGTGTTTTTATAGAAAATGAAATAAACATGCATACACAAAATTTTAGAGTATTCATAGCCTGGTTATAGATGCTAGATAAACCTAGCTCATTATACTATTTAGAAATGAGTATTTTAAGCTAAAATATAAATAGTACCAATATTTTTTCTGAACATATGCTTAGAAAATAATGATAGCGTAAATGTCACATATGTAGCCCTAAGGAAACATATTTTTTCCTTTGTTCTTAATCCAAATTTCTTATGTTTAGAAAACAATGGGGAAAAATATATGGACAGATAAAACTCCAGGCTACTAGATGTTATTCAATCAACCACCTACACCCTACTGTTTCTGCATGTGTGCCATGTTTGATAGACACCAACGTAAGAAAATAGGATTGTGTTTGAGGACCAACTTTCTATGAGTAACATTAAGCTGACGTTGTAAAACGAGATTCAAACTAGATAATTTAACTTCTATTTGAAATAGCTTAAAAAGAATTAAAAGAGATAACTGAAATTCACTGTCACAGAGAACTCCAACATCTCACCAAGCATGGACTACTACAAATAGTTCAACTTCAAGTTCCACATTAAATCTTATGAATGGTTTCCAAGAGTTAACTCTGTAACAGAGCAACTACGGAGTTTTCTCAAGACCTTAAGATGAATCATTAATAAAAACTGGAATTAAAACTTGGTAGTGAACCCCGTCTCTACTAAAAACACAAAAAATTAGTCGGGCGTGGTTGCGGACGCCTATAGTCCCAGCTACTTGGGAGGCTGAGGCAGGAGAATGGCGTGAACCCGGGAGGCGGAGCTTGCAGTGAGGCCAGATCGCGCCACTGCACTCCAGCCTGGGCAACAGAGCGAGACTCTGTCTCAAAAAAACAAAAAACAAAAAACAAAACTTGGTAGTGAGTTTCTATATTTCTGTCCTGTAAATCATCATCTCCCACCAACAATCAAACCACAACAAGACAAGTTACTGGAATTTGAGACATCTTATTTTCTTCTTTTATTCAGCATAACTGCTGTTCTCCAATAAACAATATCATGATATACAATAAGATGTTTCACTTCCTTTCTCAAAAGCATCTATCCCTTAATGCTCTGAATAGCTACTCTGAGGCAACAAACCTACTTTGAGTTTTATTTGGTTTTCTATTATTCATATTTTTATAAGAATCTATCAATCTACTCTTGCTAATAATAAAAAATAGCTGTCTTCCATTGTTCCCCAAAAGTTTTGGAAAATCCAGAAAAGAACCTAGAAATGAAAGAACTACCATAGAATAACTCTGATTATTTAAACTTGTGTATTCATGTTTCTTTACAAATGTAATATTTGCCGGCTGAACTTTGATTTTTTTTTACAGTGTGAATAAGAGTTAGAAATTTACATAGTAAATATTCTATAATAATTGATATTAGTATTTTCAAATGTTATATAGATTTTTTAAAGTAAGTTAAATTTTGAATAAGTTCTAATTTTCCTCTGTAAATTATAAATCTATAATTGGCTGCCCTTTTACATAATTATCCTAACAATTACCTTAGTACCCACTCTGTTCGAATACACAATCCTATTCACCATTAAAAAGTCACAAGTAACTTCCAGAATAAAGGTCTAAATTTTACCACACTATTTTCAGGACTGAAAAAAGGAAAAAATATCTGGGGACAAGTTCCAAAGTACATTTTGTATTAGTTATATATAAAGTCCTGATGGCCAAAAGTCACCAAAAATAAACAGCTTTTCCAAATGGAACAGTTGTGAGAAGCCATTTTTAAAGATGAGAAAGCTGTGACTAAGCTTGATCAAGGCCACAAATGCTAACAACTTTTTTGGTGCTAATAGAAAATAAAAATATATAGGGACAGTTAAAAAAAAAAAAAGGTACAGAGGCTTATAGGCACTTCCTAGCACAACCACGTCATCCATAGGACTCTAAAATACAGAGCGTAACTGCTCTATGTGGAAATATGAAATGGGAAACAAAAGAGTGAAAGCTCAGATATTTCCTTCTAACCATAGATATTTTGAACTAACCAGATCATCACTGTGTAGGAACTAACATCCGCCAGAACTACCACCAGTAGGAGTTATGTAGCGTAATGTAGACTGTGGGAATAAAGCCATCGCTCTGGAAGTTGGCTTGTCTTTTGGGTACTTTGGTCTTATAAAATTTAGGTCAGTCTATGTTTTATTTTATGCCTTTCTAGTGTATTTCCAGCTTTCCTATTCCAAAGCCTAAAAATAATTCTCCATTTCAGTTTCTTTCATCAACGACTTTTCACACTTTGATGCATAGACTAATAATGATGGCTGGATCTCACCATTTTTTTCCCATGTTACAATTCATTTCAATTTTCTTCTGGCCATACTGACCCTTGTTAATTTCTGAATTCTCATCCATCATTTTTTGAGTTTCACTTAGTCCCAGCTGCAGGACTAGGTATGTCATCACTCTTTCAGATCTTAACCTATTCCTTTCAACACTGTGCTCTGAGATTTCTATTTGCTTCAGTGTTCTCACCTATTCTTCCTAATTCCTTAATAATGCCACTGTTAGTAGTAGAAAGAAAATTATATTTTCAAGTCCATCTACATACAAGTTGTTGTATGCAAATCCTCCCTCCCAAATCAAGAACCTATTTCTGTTTATTAATTTGTTCATTAATTTAATCATTATTCATCAATTCATTTATTTATTTAAAAACATTTACTGAGAATCCAGTTAGATGCTGAGATATATTGGTGAATAAAACAGACATAAGCCACCCCTCCGGAGGGGAAGGCAAGCCATGCACGGAGAGGGCACCAACTTCCAGGTCATGTCAGAAATAGGCCAGTGTTCACTTGGAACAACTACTGTTGGCCTGTTTCTTTTATATTATATGAAAAACATATTTGTAGAGTTATAAGAAAGTTAGTACCTATCATTACACCATGGGAAAACAATGATAAATGTAAAAATACTAAAAATGAACATGCCTATTTATGTATAATGTAAGAAAAATAATTTTCTATGTGTTACCAGTACCATGGTACTTACAGAATTAGTAGTTTATACTGCTGATTTGCTTTATCCCTATTATTGTTCTCGTACTTTAAACTATCTGAACATCTGTGCCTATATGAGTATTTTAGTAATGCTACAAAAGCATATAAACTTTTTCAGAAACTATCATGTAGTTAAATTCAAATCCAAATGTCATTTTAACATTCCACTTCTCCAAGAGTACCCACTACGCTTAGCTTTGGGAGGTCTGGTGGAGTACACCACTGAAAAGAAGCTCACAAGACTTCCCACTATGTCTAACAGGCTAGTAGAATTGAGTTTTACAAACTTTTTTTTTCTTGACCCACAAACAAGTAACTTTGTCTTCTTTTGAGCAGGAGCTAGAGGCTTGGAGGCCCCTGCTCCAGCCCCAAGCCTTATTTATGAAATAACCCATTACAGCTAGATTTAAAATATATATATAATGATAAAAACTAGGTGGGGTTTAGAGGTGGCCTGAATGATATGCAAACTGTGAGGACCTTCAGGAAGCTCAGGCAGGGTCAGGGGGATATGGAAGAAAAGTGGCATAGTACTTCATATGAATCTCATAATATTCCCACAGGTGGGTGTTGAGAAGTGGCAGCAGAGGAAGGGTGAACCTTCCGTAGGAGAACTGGATCTGGGAGCTGCTGCTCCAGGGCAGGAGACTGAGAAAAAACATGAGGAGTAGTGTCCACCAAGTGCTTGTCAAACCCAAGTCTTGGGCAAGAGAAAATATCAAAGCCACCTGCTAGCCCCTCTCTCCAGATCTCTGGTCTACCTAGAGGCTGGGAGTCCGTCTTCTTCTACCTGGCCCTCAATCCTATTTCTAAGCTTGGGCCTGCCTCTGAGGAGTGCTGGGGGACTCAGGTCCCCAGTCTGAGCCAGGGCAGCTTAGAGGGGTATTTGGAGGCTCCTGGCTGGCTTACAGCTGATAGGGTCCCTAACAGATGTCTAGTAGCCATGCTCCTCCCCATGGGGGATCCTGGGAGGAGGTGCTCTGTCCAGGCCCCCAACCCCTCCCCTACAAAAGGAGACTCCACCCCTCACCCGCAATGCAGAGCCTCTCCCCTGCTCCATGGCCAGCCCCTGGTCCAGGGAGGTAGGGTGAACCTAGGTTCTGGGGATGAGAACTCCAGCTCTGCCCACTCCTCCTGCTGGTCCCCTCAGCTTCTCAGAGTCTTCGCACACTTCATCTGAAGCAAAAAGGCCTACACTTGCTTTGCAATGTCACTTTAAAGTGGAATACACTTTGCATGCTTCAATCCAGCATGCTGCAGAGGTTGAGCTGATGATTTCAGGAATAACTTTTCAATCACAGTAGTTTTGTTAAATCTCAATAGCTAGGCCAATGTTACGTGGTAGCTCATTATAATAGTTAAGCCAATATTATTTGGTAGTTGTTGAAAGCTAGCTGTTTTACTAGCCCAACTTACAAGCATCAAGAGCAATTAAAAGCACAGCTTGCAAACCTCAGACTGTAATACTTAGAGCTAAAACATGATTTTTAATTCTTTCTTAAATGTATTTGGAAACAAGACTTGCATAAATAGCTACCCAAATCAAGCCAACATTTTTCACTTACAGAATACTATCCTAGATATTTTTAAAGAAGCTCAAGTTTCTAATCAAATGTAAACTGAAATCTTTGAACATGTTTTAATCACAAAGAAAGATACTCAAAGCATATTTTAATTAAGATACTGGGAGTGGTCTTGCAGGGTTCCTGAAATATTGGCAAATCTTGTCATTCTTCAAATTTAAAAGTTAACCTCTGTACTACGGTTTTGAATTATCATGAGGATGACCTGCATATGTAATGAAATCATATCTTTGCATGACCTATACACATGTGCTTGGTGCTTAGAAAATCACTTTCTATTCAGAAACTACTATATTGAACCTAACTGCTATAATAATTCATTGAATAAGGTCAAATAATGTTCCAAATATTTTCCTAAACCTTAATGTTATTTTACTCCAAAGAAAAAAAATGCTCTGGAATTCTATATATTTTATCATTGCTTTTTTTCCCCCTTTTCTGTTCCTTTGTAGCATCAAATTCTTCTGATTTAAAGAGATAGAGGTTCCAACTCAGCACAAACTGAAGCACAACTAGAATCCACCTGAGCTCAGACTTAAGCACACAAAAAAAGAAAAGAAACTAGCTCCTAGGATTTCAGGTAGAGTTTTACGCAGAGTTCAAATTCTGTCTGCAGGATCTGGATTCCCTCCATCTCCCAGCTCTGACTTCTACTTGGTGGGCTTCAAGTCAAGCTCAGGCTCTATGAGGTGGTAAGACGGCTGCCAATACCACCGAAGCTGTGTCTTCTCAGGTTCAGGTCCCGTAGAATAGGGCACGCTTTTCTTCTAACAGCCCCAGCAGAGGACTCCGATGTCCATTGCTAAACCAGTCATGATGGCATGGCCAGCAACATCCAGAACTCCACCTGGAAAAACTGAATCGCAAACCCATTCCCATGGAAATAACTCTTACCTAACTCAGGAGCTAAGATGTGGGCTCAGGGGAAAGACGGTATCTCAGGGGAAAACTACTGACACCATTAGAAGAGTGTTTAAACACTCTGTGGCCAAAGTTACATATTCACTTATACCTCAGCTTAACTTTGGTATATAGACAAAGATCTATGGCAGCTCCAGAAACTCTGTATTTGGGGCCTTAAAGGCAAGAATCCATGAGAAGGCGTGCAAATGGACCTGTCACGATGCCACATTTACATTGAAATCCCACTTTTTAACTTTAAATTGTGTATTAATTTGTGGTGACTTGGTGGTGGTACAGATTATAAAATGAATACAGGCTCCCCAGTCCTTGAAGCAGTCATCATTATAAGATGCGGTTAGGGTTGGCAAATAGGAAAAGAAGGAAGGATTATTTCTGTTCCTGTTTTCCTAATGATTCAAATTCCAGATATTCTGTTTAGTTAAAAGATATGGTCAGATTATAATAATACTTATTGCCTTTGTTATTTACGTGGAAAAGAACTTCAAATGTCACTTTTTTATTAAACGAATTTCCCCTTATACATTATCTTCCTAGAATCATTTAAAATAAAGATGACATTACATCTCTGTGCATAGTAGATACCCAAATACCAAATGGAAAGGGAAAACATATAGGAAAGGACAGACCTTGATAGGAAGAAAGGGGTTAGCAAGAGGTAGAAATAAACATATTTTAGGCCTGAAAATATTGATTTATTCATGTAAATTTAAGCTGGTCATCAAGTTACATAATTTCTAAAGATGGTTAGAATGTTGATCAGACTTCACAGGCAAAAGTGTCACAGAGAGGAGTCTCTAAAGATTTCCCTGAAACTTAATATTTATCCCAGCACAATCTGAAAGAGCTAACTGGGAAAAAGCAAAGCAAAACTAAACAAAACAAAAAAACACATTTGGGTGTTTTATTGGAAAACACCAAAGACCTTTCACTGCAGGAAGTGCCTCAAAAATCTCTGTTTGTTTTTGAGATGGAGTCTTGCTCTGTCGTCCAGGCTGGAGCGCGGTGGTACGATCTCGGCTCACTGCAACCTCCACCTCCTCGGTTCCAGTCATTCTCCTGTCTCAGCCTCCCGAGTAGCTGGGATTACAGGCATGTACCACCATAACTGACTAATTTTTTGTATCTTTAGTAGAGACGGGGTTTCACCATGTTGGCCAGGCTAGTCTCGAACTCCTGACCTCAGATGATTCACCCACCTCGGCCTCCCAAAGTGCTGGGATTACAGCTGTGCACCACCGTGCCTGGCCTTCTTCAAAAATCTTAATAACCAGTTGCTGTCTGCCTTGCATAGTGTATGATTAAATCTCCAGCATGTGCACCTTTACAAAGCCAATCCAAAAGGAGGGCAGAGAAGGACTCATCTGAAGCAGCCTGAAAACTTGGAACAGGTGAACTGATACTCGCTGTGATGATAAATAACATTTCTCACGTGGTGGCAGCAGCACAAGGCTCCAACACCAGTGAACTAGCGAGCTCAGAAAGGTCCTCTGGCAAGAGTTGGAAATGTCAGCACTCCCATTTCCTCCTAATGGAAGGAAAGGATTCTTTTTACATGCAAGCAGCAGGGATCCTGACAGCAGGACCAAGGAGAACCCAAAATATTTATTTTAGTCTGTTTGGTTTTTTGTGTGTGTGCATTTATTTTTTATTTTATATTTGCCTATACTAGCAATCAATTTACCAAATATGGCTACTGAGCAACATTTTTAGTGAAATGCATGCTCAGCATCTCCAAGTAAAAAATAACAATAAATGAGAGTAACAGGGAGATACAGCAAGAAAATGAAAGTCTCCCTTTGTTCATTATGGGAACTGAGCACTTTTGTGATATTCCTTTATTATATTATGAATAATAGTATATATAAATGTTTCCAGATAATTACTATAAATTATATCTACTGGGAGCTTATGATACATTATATAGCATAAATCTAAATATTTTGTATATATTAAGTTATGCAATCCCACAACAACCCAGAGGTAAAGTTCCTTCTTTTACAGATGAGGAAACTGAGGCAAAGAGAGTTAGGTAATTTGCTCAGATAACATTCCCAGTAAATGGCAGAGCTAGGATTAGAACCAGGAAGTCTGCATTTCAAGTCGATGTTCTCAACTCATTTATAGGCAGTATCGCTCCATTCTAGTTATGTTTTCAGTTTATGTAAATTCAAGCTCTTTTGATTTTAACATATGTCATCACTAAGTATGCAGAGAGACAAAAAGGATGAGAAATAGGGTTCTTGAGCATCAAAGGAAAGAAAAGAATGTGATTTATTCTTAAATAAAGTCCAGCACTGCCTTCTGGCTCAAGTACAGACCCTGTTCTTTGTCCCTTAGAGGAAGAGAGCTAGGTTAGTTAGCCACAGTCATCAGCTTGAACAGAAAAGACCCTTTTCACCTATAAGTAGCTCCCAGTTTTCTACTCAGGAAAACAAACATAATTTTACCCAGACTAATAAAATTCTTGACCACAGCTTTGTCATTTCCGTCATCTAAACTGAACACTTCTGCTTCTACATGAACCAAGAAAAATGGAGTCGAAAAACTTTCTACTCAGAATTCTGTGGCTATCATAGGACACCAAATTTTTATGCAGGCTTTGCAAATTTGGAAGCAGATCTCTGTAATATAGGGAGTCATATCTACATCCAAACATAATTGTGATATAGTGGTGGTTACCAGCTGCACCCCAGGTGCCCTCATCTGTTAGGACTACATTATCTAAGACACACACAACTCTACTGGGCTTAATAGATTTAAATCAATACCTTGAATTAACACCAGAAAAGAAATGCTACAAAGGCACAGATAGATAGGCATGGAAGAATCTGAACTTACAAAAGAAAACTACAACCTTTTAAGCGAAGTTTTCACTACTGAGTAAGGTGGGTGTGTATGTGTGTTTATTGGGGTAGATGTGTCTACATGTACACATACTGAATGATGTCTATATAAATATATATCTATTAAAAGAGACAATGAAGTAACAACGTCTTCAATGGAAAAAAAGTATCTTATAGGAATTAAATTTAACTTTCTAAGAATATTCTTTACATGGGAGAATGAAAGTCCAACTCATTCTGCTGGTATAGTAGCATCTGAAAAATCAAGTCTAATTCCAAAGTTCTAAGTCACAGCTTGCATTTTTTTCTGTTTTGTTTCAGGGAAACATTTGGAAGAAACCGAGAGTCTTCATCTTTCAGTAATTTAAAAGGACAGAATATGTTATGTCTTGTATTGCTTAAGGATTTTAGTATTTGTAAAGCACTGCAGCATACATGATCAAATAACGAGTTAACATTCTTACATTTATACAGGGGTACCATATTAAAGCCTTAACTTGCTGACAGAGACAGGTCTTCTAATTCCATCCCATTGTATTCTGACTGTCTGCTTCTTATAAGTGAGCAATACTGTTCATCTCCAAAAGGATATCTTGAACTCTCAGCTAGCAGATAAAACCTTTGTTCTTTTTAGGAGAAATGTTTGAACCGATATAACTCCTTATGGACTCTATAAATGCTTCTGCATTAAAATAAAATACGTTACATAAGTACCCTAATTAAAATTTGGGAAAAAGGATCATCAAATCTCAATTATTCACAGGGAGCGATACTCATTTAGAGCCAATCTACACGCTCTACCTAGGCAAGTGAGCCTAAAGTTATTCTGTGAAGTTGATGCTGACAGCAATAAGCAGCTCTTCCTTGTATATAACTACTTGGCTGGTGAATCCTTAACTTGAGGAGTATGATTTGCCTCAATTTTGGAATCTACAGAGTAGTATCTAGAAGGCTGAGGGAAGACAAAGTGGAGCAAGATAGAAATAAAAGCCAGCATGTACAGTACACAGTGGCAGGCTTTCAGTATCAGAAAAGGACTTTTAAAATGAAGTCTTTTATTAATGTCTCCTTTCAAATGGTAGAAACTGAAAACATCAACTTTAGGCCTACCCTTCATCACTACTTACAGGAGGAGCTGGGAGCTATTTATTCTGTTTTTAGTCATCAGAGCATGACTTTATCATAGGCTAATTTGGGGAAGTTCTATTGCTTTGTGCTACACACTATAATAATCCCTTGGTGTTTTAAATTTGTTTTCATTTTAAAAATATTATTTTTGCATAGCTACATTTTGGGATCCCAACAACACACTTGGTTGAAATTCTTTTGTAAATCTTAGCTTGTGATAAATAAAAGTCTATTTTTTCTATAAAATTATCTTTCCTTCCTAGGGTCCTAAAAAGTCACTCTCTGAGAGTTCAAATTTCACTGCAAGATCCCAAACACCACAGCATCACATTCGAAGGCAAGACGCTCCAAGATCTGGCCCCACGTTCCTTCCATGTGGCTTCAGCAAAAGCACACCTCATCGGTTCCTTGACCATCTGAGGACATGCTCATCACTGATATCTGCCAAAGCTCTTTCCCTCACTTTCCAGTTTGGGCACTTGCGATTCCTGTTCATCTTTTAAGGCCCAACATAAATACTCCTTTATTCAATGAATACAGATGCCATTAAAATCTGGGAAAAGGATAATCAGGTCTTAATTATTTACAGGTAGTGATGCTTATTTAGATTTTTAAACCTAAATAGTTTATTTAAATCATCACATGTGATTAAATACATGCTGATCACAAAATACTAAGAATATAGAGCCAAGTAAAAACAAATACTATCCCTGATTTCATGGAACTTCCAATCAGTGGAAGAGACATATTCAACAATGCATCACACTAACAGCTATATAATTAGAAGAGTTATGAAGGAAGGAATTGAGCCGTTGAGAGTGTATAACAAAGCAATAAGACCTAAAATGGAGCATCAAAGAGGCTGCCCTGAGGAACTCACATTTCAGATGAGATGGAAAGTAAGATCCAAAGTAAACTAGGTCAAAGAATGAGGCCCTGGGATCGACCATTCCAGAAAAAGGTAAATATGTCTGTAGGCAGTGGAGAAAAAGAACATGGAGACTTCTAGAAACTGAACGAAGACCAATGTGGGTGAAGAATAGAGAGAAAGCAAAAGCTAGGAAGGCAGTCCAAGGGAAGACCATGGCTTCAAGGTAATACGTCTAGGCTATAGCTTAAATGCAATGAGAAACCTCTCCAACCCTTTCCATAGACCATCCCAGCTACCCAGGCAGGCAGCAAGCTTTCCCTCCTCAGTTGCATAAAATTTGTGTTTTTCTCATGGTACTATCTTATTCAGCCTTGTCCTATGATTATTTGTGTGCACTTCCTCTTACATATCTTGCCTTATTTAGCACCTGCACAGCATGTTGCCTACACTATTTAATAAATGTTGTCTTGCTGGATTAATGATCCATATACCAGTGGCCAAAGATTCTTTTACCCTGAGCCGTCCAATTACTGACAAATGTCTGTTTATTTTCTTAGATTACCTTAATACTCTGGCTAATTAATTCTAAACTCTTCACTATTGCTGGAAGTAAAATTAGTATTATTTTGACTTCTTGAACTTCACCATAACACAAAATACGGCACTGTAGTTTTTGGAATTTTGTATATCTCTTTTCATTTAATTACTATCCTTTTATAATCATAAGATCCTTTCCTCCACCCTTTTCAAGTTAACATGTCTACCGTTCATGAGAAGTCTTCCCTTTACATCTATTACTCAGCGTTGTATTAGGCTTTCCACCATATTATTGAATATCTCTTCTTAAAACTGATCAAGGAAAAACTGGTTACCATCCGAAGTGTTTTCTTTCCCCTCTTTTGAAATCACTCAATTATGCTCATTAAATTACTCACAACATATTCTTTGGAAAATGTTTCTAGAGTGTTTTAACAGTATCTTCCTTGTCTATCAACATTGTTTATCCTAAAAAGATGCTCAATAAATGTTTATTGAGAAAAGGAGCAGGGGAGAGAAGGTATGGATCTTACATCTCACCATGGCCACCTTTATTTTTTCTGCTTATAAATTAAGTTTACAATAACTCTTTCCATACCTTCAAATTGATTTTTCATATATTTTTCCTAGTCAATTTGACTCCAGTTTTCTTTTCTATATCTTAAGATTTTTCATCATTAAACTATGAGTAAGCAAAGAATGAAGCCAGCTGGAGAAATTAGGGTTTGTCAAGAGCAACACGGACATAGTGCAGTACAGGCGGCCAGCAAAAGATGCTCAGTTCTAAGGAAATAATGACCAGAATATCTGATGGGTCACGAGAGCTCCTAGGAATCAAGTGGCAAGAAAATTATAATCCAAACACTCATTTAACAAGCTGAGACTGCTGCCTGGCCTTCCTCATATACCTGTGCAACTTGAATACCTCCCCATTGATTCTAGTAACCTAGAAAGTTCTCAGTCTCTTGAAACTTTAAGACCTCACCAAGACATTTTCCCTGAAAGAGTTTGTCTTGCATCAGAGCAACAAAATATATTCCACAAGAATACATAAGGATTATTTGAATGGGACACTAGAAATCATGTACTTTAGCCATTTACAAAAAGTGCCCCATGAAAAGAAGGGTCACAGGGAGTTGAATGTGGACTCCCCCTCCAACATCAACTAGAGAAGTTCTATTTTATCTATTTTTGTTTATGTTTTTGGGTAAGACGTCTTTGCAGGAAGTCTGTTTGGCTTTAAAAAAATAACAAAAAATAAAAATTGAAAATCACTGACTGGCCAATCTTTTCCTTCTGTAAATTTTTTTTCTATAAAACATATTTTAGGGCATATTTAAAATAAAAATATCTGAGGGTATATCTATAGTAGAAATATGAAGCGGTGGTTTTTATTTTTTCACGACAAAGAAATATTTAATAATTAAAATCTAGCCACACTAGCCACAAGGAAGACCCGCCAACTGAAGGAAGTTCACGTGTTCAGGCAAGGATTCTCAGAAAACATCGAGGACAGAGCCCAGAGCTAGGGGCTTCCTGAGTTGAGAGTCTATTATCCTTCCTAGTTCAATGAGGGACCGTGATATCCTGGGGCTGCAAAGCACAACATAAAGTTTGCAGAGGGAGCCATGTTTTATCGGTTGGTGCAATGGGTAGCCTGTGTTTTACTGTTAACTGCAATGCTTTTTCAGACGGATGCTTTTGAAACACCCTGGAATGTAAGTTCATAAAAAGAGAACATATGCATAATAAGTATGCTGACTGAATAAATAAGAGTATTCAATGCCCATGTATATTATACTACATGAGGCAAGGAGTATAAAATACTGACACTGTTTTCTGAAATGCACCCTTTTTGATTTATCAAAGAAATCAGACCAGCGAAATGCTGTGGGGCAGCATTCTCCACTTATGCAGCCCTACGCCAAGTCTCATGAGTAGAGAGAACAAGGAATGGCTTTGATCCCCGGGCTATTTGTCGGCAGCAAGGGCTGCCTCTGGTAGAATTGAGGCATGGAGACATGGGAGATGACAGTGCCGTTATTCCATAATACCTTCTGAGTGTTATTATAAAATGACAATATTGTTTTTACCCCATTTCCCTTAATCAGATTGACAGAATTACAGGTTGACATTATTGTGAAATTTTATGATGTATCATGTTAACCGTGCCAGTTTGATTAGCCTTGATTGACAGCTTGTACCTGAACAGAAAGTGGAATACCTCAAAAATATAAAGCCAGCGGATCCTGTATGACTTTCACAACAAACAAAATCTCTAGCATTTAATTTTTAACTAATTAGTAATTTCTTCCTCACCTCTTTCTATTACAAATTCATTTCTTTCATCTTCATCTTGAGGCTGAAGCTAGAGAAAAATCAATCCAGGCCACAATGATAAAACCAACGTTTACTTTCTGACACCTTGAACATATTAAGGACAGACTGCTTGCTTAATGTGGCCCCGGCCTGCATTACCATCAGAGAAAACAGATTCACCTCAAACCTGATATTCCTACATAAAGTCCAGGCTGAGATATAAGACCTTTAAAAACATGGTATAGAAAGTTAGGCACGGCCACCTATCTGTGTTATCACCACACCTCAATAATGCTTCTCTCTTAACAGCATCCTCATCTGTTATCTAAACAGAAGCTGATATACTTTTAAACTCTAGAACTGGAAGCTAGACTGCCTAGTAAATTAAGCATGGGGTTGTACTTTCCCCTCTGGCTCCATAGGGTGAATTGAACCTACAATTCAAAATGGAATGAGATTGGTAGTTTCCGTTCTCCTTACAGAGTAAAGCCATTCATATTGCAAAGCCTAGATATACCGAGAGGTACAGCTAGATACCACTTGTAGATTCCACTTGCCATCTGATTCATAAAACTAGTCATAAAAAGTGGGGCAAGATCCAAGCAGCCCTTTCTAATCCAGAATCTGCTTTACTTCATTCTGTGTATATCTTTAGAAACCTGTGACAATTATGCTGCCAGTTTAAACTTATGTATTACAAAGGGATTATGCAGATGCTGCCGAGTTCTATTCTCTGGTGCCTGGAGCAGAAATCTCAAGTTCCCACAAAATCATTCTCTGAGCTCTGTGGCAAACCAGATTCTGGGCAAAGCATCCAGCTATGGAAGAAAGCAAACCACCTTCAAAAAATGCAACATGCAACTTTAAAAAATTCTTTTTTAGTGTGCATGGTAGAGCAAGAAGGTTATTGTTACTATTGTTGCTTCCTGGACTAACAACCAGTTGATTATACAATTGACAGGAAGGAAATGCAACTGCTGAGATGCACTGGGGCATATTTTGTTAACTCACCCACACAGCTGCCTGCTGGCATTAAGCACATGTCCATTTATTCACACATATATTTGAATTTAATAAATATGATATTCATCCCATAAAGTGTATACTTGCACAGAAGAAAAACACACTTAGCCCCTCTTTCTCGAAGATTCTATATGCTGCAGACTGGTCGCTCCCTAGTTTTGCTGTATTTCCTAGAGGTAATAACCCCTGTTTGGGATATTTCCTCTCCACTTCCATTCCAGACCCAAACAAGTAAAATACAATCCTGGAATGAAAAGCATGCTCATATCTCTAGTGTCTATTTTCTAGAGTTTTGGTTTATATTGATAACTTGAACTGTGAATATTACATAAACCTTCAGGCTAATAGTGGACAGTCTTGGCAGGTAATATGAATCCAGGCAATTTTAAAAGCTGTGATAGATATATTTAATGCTTTATAATAAAAATACTAAACATATATTGAGTCTATCATTTTTCTGATGGGACTGGCCATGAAACAGGCAGCTCCCAAATGGATGTAGAGAAAAGGCTTCTAACTCCACCTCCCTAAAAAGATGGTCAGAAGTACAAAAGACAACATCCATGGGGAAACTGAAGCCTGAGATGGGCATATCAGACAGGAATTTCTTGGTAGTGACAGCATTTTGATGGGAAACACCAACAGGCTAAGAAGAAACACAGCCAATTTCTGGGGTAAAGACAAGAATAGATTTTTTTTTTTTTTTTTTCGAGACGGAGTCTCACTCTGTTGCCCAGTCTAGAGTGCAGTGGTGCGATCTCGGCTCACCATAACCTCCGACTCCTGGGCTGAAGCGATTCTCCTGCCTCAGCCTCCTGAATAGCTGGGACTACAGTCACGCACCACCATGCCCGGCTGATTTTTGTATTTTTAGTAGAGATGGGGTTTCACCATGTTGGCCAGGCTGGTCTTGAACTCCTGACCTCAGGCCATCTGCCCACCTCAGCCTCCCAAAGTACCGGGATTACAGGCATGAGCCGCTGCACCTGGCCAAGGATAGATTACTAAAGCCATCTTTCAGGTTTTAAAAGGGGCAGGGTGTCATCATGTTTTGTCAGGGCTGAAGAAG
Organism: Pongo abelii; assembly: GCF_028885655.2. NCBI lineage: Eukaryota > Metazoa > Chordata > Mammalia > Primates > Hominidae > Pongo > Pongo abelii. The sequence continues at coordinate 36,945,346 of NC_072000.2, read as the reverse complement.
ATAACAAATTTTATATGTGTGTGTGATATATATACCACATGCACACATGCACGCACACACATACATATATAACAGCATCATCATGGTCAAATGCAAAGGCTCTGGAATCAGAATGCCTGTATTCAATTCTGACTCTAAAACTTACGAGGCACATGTTTTCAGAAAAACACTCCTTTAGCACCCCACTTTCTCATCTGCAAAACGGGAATGATAAAAATGCATGCCTCATGGATTATAAGGATTAAGTACAGTAATCTGTGTGAAGCACTTATCACAGTACTTGGCATCTCCAACATAAAAAAAGTTAGGTATCACTACTTCTCTCCGTAAGTGACTTGGGAAACACGTAGTTACACTTTATGAATGGCATTCTAATTTCATAAAATTAGTGTTTTATTTCTTCTATTCACTCAACAAACACTGACCACCTTCTATATGCCAGGCACTGTGCTAACTGGCATCTCATGATTGAGCACTCCCCAAGATTGGTTCATTCTAGACTCAGGTTCCATAATAATTTTAAATGTGTACAATGGATATTTTTAGGTATTTTGCTTTGTGTGTGTGTGTACATGTGCATGATTATATTGAAGTATGATATGCATGCAGAAAAGTAAACGTAATAAGCAGATAGTTTGATTCATTTTAGAAAATGTACACACATGTAACCAAAAAGTAGCCCCAAAAACTCTTCCCCCGCATTCTCCTTGACCAAATGTAAACTCTCTCCTGACTTCTAACATCACAGTTTAGCTTTGCTTATTTTTGCTTTATATAAAATGAATAGTACAGTATGGATCTTTAGCCTCTGGGTTCTTTCACCCAACATCATGTTTAGGACTCACCCATATCAATGCATGTGGTTGTATAGAATGGATTTTTGAAGTAAAATTGCCATATTAATAATTTCCACATAATCATCTGTGACCAATCTGGTCCAGCCTGGGGAACATGCTTGCCCATTCCAAAGTTCATAACCTAGATGAGATGAGGGCAAATGTCTTTGTGAGACTATGAAATATGAAAGTCTTGGAAAAGACAGATGCTCAAAGAAAGTCTGGTCTTAATTAACACATATTGAGGGTACACAGGGGATGTATGAAAAATGCACAAGGGCCAAAGCAGATGAGAAGACAATGTAGAGTGTTGACCAAGAGCGCAGACCATGAACTGGCTATTAAGAGCTGAGACTCCTGGACTTGGCAGACCTGGCCCTCCCACATCGACCCATGCCAAACTGTATAGATATCTAACCTTTCTAAATCAGTTTTCTCTTCTGGGCTAACATCCATTTCACAGAAAGTTTGCAACGCAAAATTTGGAAATGATTGCAAAGTCATTTGCATATAAATAGTAATCAATAAATAGTAGATAGTGCAACTAAGAGATATGGTTGGTCTGCTTACAAAACTGATTTTGAGGGGAAAAAAACTGCATACACAAAGTTACCTGAAAACATAATAAAACAATAAGTTGACAAGTACAAAATAATAGAACATAATATGCCAGTTTGGTGGAACGTACATGCACTGAATTCCAGGAACCCTGGTTCTAGTCCATATTTCAACCTTAACTAGTTCTTCCACCCTGCTCTAGTTTGTATTTGGTCTCAGTATCCATTTTCTCATAGAGAAAATGAATTATTATCTCTAAATTCTAACCCCTTCTCCAAACTGTAACAGGAAACCAGACTAAGGGTATTCTGATGAGTCCTGGGCTTAAACCATGATGTAGATACAGTATTGGACTTGCACCAAGTAGTAGGAGAGGGATGCAGGTGGAGGGAATAGGGTAAGTAAATATGGAGAGAATTAGTAAGTTAACTTGGAAGAAATGAGGTAAGTAAACAAGGAGGGCACGGAGTAGGTAACAGCAGCCACATGTAGTCAGCCAGGCAGTCTGTCCGTGTGTGTGCCCTGTCGGTTAGTCTCTCTTTCTTGCTTCCTGCTCAGTTGCTCACACCCCCACCTTCCCAGGACCTATACGCCTCACCTCCTCTGACTGTGGGATTTGTAATCACAGAAAAGTCTGTAGACTAATCCGTGGGAATTCCAGAGCCGTTTGCAGCTGCTCTAAATTGCTCCATTAAAAAATTCTTAGTGTAATCTACATTGTAAAACTTCATGTTTAACAACAAAATGAGCTTGCAGCAAGATGCCCACACAATAAAAAGAAGAAAGCTTCACAGCATTTCCAAGAGATAATGGTTATTCCAAAATCACTTTCACATCACTTTTTTCTCCCATGAATAACTCCAAAAGGAAAAAGTTTCTTTCTTTCTATATTCTTATATTTTATTTTTAAAATTACAAATTGTATTTCCAGGCTTTTATTACCTAAAGATAAACATCCTACCTGCAAATTAGATTTTTTCCCGAGCATTGCTAACCATGTATCTTTTGGATGACTCCAGGGATAACCACCATTCTCTGCTCAGGAAGTAGCCCAAATCCCACTTAGGAAATGATTTTTAAGGAAATCACGGCTGCTATTTTACCATGGAGAAATATCATATCTTCACTGCATCAAAGGGATATTCCTTTGTTTCTTTTTCTATCTTCTTCACAGTGGGAAAAGTAGTGATTTCAGAAACCGCATTGTCAGAGCAAGTCAATCCTCTAACTATAGTGGAGAAGGCTATAAGGAACTAGTGCACTTAGAGACTACCTAATAAAAAAACTAAGAAGAAAGCCAACTTTTGATTTAAAAAAAAGTGCCAAGAAAAGCCCTCACATTCGTGCTATTATCGCTTATAATAGCAAGAAACAACAGTAGAGAGGAGATGGCAGAATCACTCATTCAGGCCCATATTCGGTAACCCCACAAGGAGACAACTACCCGCATTCAATAAGCACAAGTATTTAGAAACTAAGAGTCCTTTCAATAGAAAGCATGTGGGGGCATGAACACAGTACAATGCCACGATCTGTTTGTTTATCTGTCTCATGGAATTTTTTAAAACAACTATGATTACTATCTCTGTATCCACAGATAGTTGGTAGAATGAATAAAGGAATGAATAAAAATATTGTCCACATAATGCGATATAACTTTCTAGAAGGTAATTAAGTTAAATAAACTCTGCCAAGTATGAGATATAATTATATGAAATTCTATTGAGAAAATACAGTAGTAAAAATATTGACCTATGTAGGACCTGTGAAAGAAGTAGAAAGAGCCCTGGACTCAGGAGGCTGGGGTGAGCCCTGCTATAGCCATTTAACTGGCTACCTGATCTTTGGAACTCAACTCATTGATTGTACTTCAGGCATATACCAGGCATTAAAAGCACAACAGGGAAGATAAGAGTCATGGTCCCTGCCTTCAAGTGTCTCATCAGCCTGGGGAGGGGAGACAAACTAACAAAGACATCCCATAAAACAGTGTAAGGGGTGCTATGACAAGGTTAAGGGTAGGATAGGATGGGATGGGGAAGGTTACAAGGCACTACTCGTGCTCCTGGCAGAGTGCAACAAATTCAGTCCTAACTAGGAGGAAAGTGGGAGGAGTTGAAGGAATGGCATACATAAAGGTTTCAATTCTATTTGGACTCCTTAAAAAGTGAGGCAGATTTAGGCTTCTAAACAAAAGGGAGCAAGGGTGGGGGAATGGGGAGTAATCCAGGCAGGGGGCGCTGCAGGTACAAACGTCTCAAGAGAGAGAAAGAGAAGCAGTGGATCTGTAACAGGAGGGTGTCACAGGGTTGTGAGAGAGACAAGGTTGCAGAAGGAGGCAGAATCTTTTTTCTTATCTCAATATATTATGTTTTTATTGTGGTAAGTCCATTTAACACGAGACCTAGCTCCTTCACTAACCTGTAAGTGTGGAACACATGTTTGAGAGGAATTGAGTGTAACAGCATCCCTGGGCCTCATTGTTGTTGACTGTTGGCCCCATCTGCCATTCCAGAGATGGGTCATTGAGTTTATACAGCCAAGATGAATTGGAAGGAGAAAATATTTTACTCAATAACTACGGAGTATGCCGTATATTCTCCAGGTCATCTTAAATGCACAATAAATTAATCCTTAATTCTTAACCAAATGATGGTCACTAATGTTCCCATTTGATTAGCAATCAGAAAGGTCATTTTTTCATCTATGTGTAAAGAGGTGGGAATTCATGGAGGGAACCAAGGCTCTGAGTACGGCAGTTCTGACTCCCATTCATTTGTTTTCATTCCTCATGCCATTTCAGTTCAACTTCTGATAATCAGATCCTTAAGTTGCTCTGAGTGCCAAATTGATATTTTATTTAAAGTATGTTCTAATTTTCCATATGACTATGCTAGGAATGGAAACATGAGTGCTCCATAAGCCCCTTAATTAATCTTGGAGAATAAATGTGCATGAGAGCCACTTAGGATGTCATATATTTTCCATCTCCTTGGACGTTTCCAAAGTGCACACTAGCATACTGGTTACAGCGTGGGCTCTATAGGACATATCTGACCTCTGTGAGTGCAGGACTGCAGGCGGGGTACTTCACCTCTGTAAGGGTTGGCTTCATCATCTGCAAAATGAGGGAGCTTATAACTACTACAGGCAGATGTTGAGAAGATTTTATATATATATATATATAGATATGAAATATGTAGACCAGTGACAGGTACATAGAAAGGACACATAAACAATACACATTATGCAATGTGAATTTGCTTTTTACTTAAGAAACAGTTCCTTTCTTTCTCATTATTTGGGAAAAAAAAATCATTTTGAAGGTAATGAGTTGTCTTCTGCCAGTAATTTGATTACTGTCTAATAATAAACAGTGCATATAATGTGGCAGATTTGTGGCTTCAAATCAAGCATCTGTACATAGAGGCTTTTCATTTCCATTAGTATCATACTCATATTGACCTGCATGTACAGCTTCCTATCCATACTGGCACACACTACTCATATCTGTGTAATGCATTTCTGGGGTTGCTTCTACCTACAAATTTTTTGAAATTCTGGAGTTTGCAGAAATTATGCAGAGTTAAGAATCTTTAAAAAAAATAGAGCACTGTTTCTATGAAGAAACAACAGCTCTTACCTCATTTAAAGTATGACCCCAAAATACAGCCAAACATGAGGGTATGTGAGGTATCCAGGGGACAGAGAAGTACCTTTCCCTTAATATTGTAGTTTCTTCCTCTAATATCTGTTGGCTGTACTTTGGGATGAGGACAGCATGTGTAAGAATTGTTTTATTTTTAATACTACGCTTTATTCTGAAAAAGATTTAAATAAGTTTACAAAGATGCAAACAATATAGCATGATACAATAATTGAACAACAAATAAAACATATAAAGAAAGGAGAAAAAGGATGGTGAATTAAGAGGAAGATAAACAAAGTATTAAATAGTACTGTGCACACCAAGAAGTCTTCTGAACCTGATAGGAGGCGGCCACAATTCTGATCCTCACAGGGTTTACAGGATCCATGACTTAAAGACACACTAGTTAGGAGATGCCTAACCACTCCTTTATAGGACCATAGAGAAACCTTTTCCACAGGTCCTCAGAGAAAGGAAATCTGATATGTGATGCCCACAACAACTTCCTTACGGTAAGCACAATGATTAGTGGTCTTCTTCTTTTCTTTCTATTTTGTCTGATTCCCCTAAATACTAAGTCTGATGCCACAGCACAATTCAACTCGAGAAATTCTCTAATGGACCAAAATGATACAGTCTAGTATGAGGCTTTCCAATAGCTTGTGAAGAGTCACCTGTACAAGAATAGATAGTGACAAGGAAATATGCCTTTCTGAAGGCAAGAAAATGTGGTCAGATGATTCCTATGCCTCCGTGAGACTTGTTGAAGTGTCATTTGTGTGTATGTTTGTCTGTGTGCTTTATATTCTAGAAACATAAATTGATAGTGATAGCACTTCAGTAAGTTCGAGTGACCTCAATCAAGTTAAAGAAAGAAGGATAACCCAAATACTTGAAGACTGTTAATAATGCCTATATCATAGAAATTCTGTCTTTATTTATGGATCCACAGAAAAATGTAATGCTAAGCCAAACACTACTACCTGCTGGTAACAATGGCAATTCACTATAATGAAATGAACAGCAGAATAGTAATCTTGGGCCCTAGATGACCTTACTCTGTGACCATGGGCATGTCATTTATCCTCTCTGGCTCTCTATTTAATCACATGTAAAGTGTGAATGATGGACCAGTCATAACATTCAGCAATTATGGAACAAGCCTTTGTTTGATACATAGAATCAGTAATATGCATCAGCATCCCTTCTCTGCACAATGTGCTCATAATAGACTGTGGGGCAGAGTCAAATGTGGACAGCTGATGAGTAATTTTCAAGTTTCTTAAATCTCTCATTTTTCTAGGGGAATCTCAAGAATGGAATGAGCAATAATGTAAGTCAAAGGAACAGGGTTAGGCTTCTGTAGTCTTTGAATCAAAGCATCCACTTTAAAATGGATTTTAAAATATTTAGGAAGGGATTCTCATGATAAGACAGTACAAATCAGAGCCGTCTGCATATGTGATGGTGTTATCCATTCAGATGGACTGAAATAATAGTCATGAATCTCAGTTTCCCATCCCCCAGCTGCAGTCCCACCAGCCTATCCCCTATTCAGTCCCGCTCCAGGCTAGCAGTCGAGCAGACTAGTTAAAAGACAATTAGTCCAATTTCACATTCTCTAGCAGCCGAAAAATTTCATGTTATTTCAGTCACAGTGGATGGATGCCAAGTTCACTGGAAGCAGCCCGGCTGATTTATCCAGTCCATTTTAATACTTTAGAAATACTGTTAAAACATGGCTGTCCTAATTACGCAGGGATCAACGCACAGTGTCCCTCTCACCCAGGATTCTCCCAGAAGGGCTGCAATCAGCTGCATTCCCCTTAATTTCACCATGCAATTCCAACTAATTTCATCCTAGTACAGTGCTGTCAGACAACTCCCATGCCTCTGCGGTTTTAATCGATTAGCTCAATGTCTCTATAATGCATCACCAGCTGCCAGGCACAGAACTGGACGCTTTGCAAGCATTTCAGCTAAAAGACAGTTTAATTACTACACCAGCATCTCAAAGGCATAGGCACAAAGCCTTGGAATCAAATTATTAAAATATTTGGTGTCAACAAGCCACTTTATAACTGAACAAACAATGACAATCCACAAGATGAAAATAAGGAGAAAGTCAGTTTTTAAATTGTGAGTAAGCTTTTTATGGACTCTAATATATTCACGCAAATAGACTGGCTTCAGCATTACTGCTTCTCTAAGGCCACTGTGTTCTTGGCCATTCTTTTGTGGCATATACGGCTACTGGGGACACTTGACAGACTTAGAACATTATCCTTCAATGGAACAGAAAAGACTAAGGTACCCAGCATTAGCAAAAAAACTAGAATTAATAAGTTACAGGTTTGATTACCCCATACTCACAAACGACTGGCCTCTTGTTCATATATTCTGTAACTGTCAAAGTTTGCACAAGTAAAATTAAAATACCTGTGGTCAGTGCATACTACTAGATAAATAAATGTAATATTCAAGCCAGAGAAGTTTTAAATTATATTGAAGTTAATCAGTTTATTATGACATGTTTTTTACCCATTCTGGGTAACAAACCAGGAAAATTGTGACAAAGAAGAAAAAATTCTTCGTCCTGACTTAATATGTACAGAATTGTGCCAAAATAAGCACAGAAAAAAAAAATTTTTGAGGTGGAGTCTTGTTCTATCGGCACGGCTGGAGTGCAATGGCGCGATCTTGGCTCACTGCAACCTCTGCCTTCCTGGTTCAAGGGATTCTCCTGCCTCAGCCTGCCAAGTAGCTGGGACTACAGACATGCACCACCACGCCCGGCTAATTTTTGTATTTTTAGTAGAGACCGAGTTTTTGCCATGTTGCCCAGGCTGGTCTCGAACTCCTTACCTCAAGTGATCCGCCTGCCTCGTCCTCCCAAAGTGCTGGGATTACAGGCGTGAGCCACCATGCCCAGCCTGAAAAAAAAATGTTTAAAATATCTATTTCTAAATCATCTGTCACAAAACATTCTAAAGATGATGGTCAATAAATTTCCTAAGGCCATCAGGAAATCTAAGAAACCTACCATTTCCAGATCCCATGACAAGATGTCGAGTGAAGGTCTTTGCTTTGTTTGCTATCTTTCCTTAAAAAGGTCCTATGTAGTGTAGAAACAGAAAGTCACTGACTACAAAACAAATGGTTCCCAGAAAACCCTCAGACAATGTATCCAGCTTCACTACCGTAAGAGGAGGGCATCAAATGAACTCTTATCTCCTTAGTATCACGGGCACTAATCCAGTTACAGACCAAAGTCAATAACTTGTTTCAACAAGAATTTGGTATATATAAGGAGTAATGGTTTTACATTAAGTTTTGGTATTTTACTTTCACTTCTTGTAAATTCCTTCTGATTACAATTGCTAACTGCATAACACGCTAATGACGAGCTATGATGGGCAGAGTATCTCCCGGCACAATTCACTGAACTTGAGTGGTGACTCACCCCCAACCACCCATGTAAAGAAGAGGACTAGCTACATTACCAACAGTTATCTTTTGTAGTTTAATTTGAAGCAGTAGAATATCCTTTTTATACTTTCTCAAAAGTTACCTGTTTTTTCCCTTCTTCCTTTCTTGACAACATATTATTGGCCCAGTAGGATCACCCTTTGTACTTCCTTAACATTTTCAAAATGTTTCCATCTATGTTATATAATCCACACAACGTGGCATCAGAGTCAGTAAAGCAGGCTTTACTATTTCTACTTCATAGATAAAGAAACAGAGACTCAGTGAACTTCACTGACTTTTCCAGTGTCTCATAGCTAGTGGCAAAACCATGGTCAAAACTCAGGTCTTCCGATGTTCATCATTTGCTTTCTCCTCAGTATTGGCATGGCCCTTAATCTTGGGGCCAACCGTAATAAACAACCTTTCTTTCATTTTACGACACTAATGCTTAAATCTTAAATATATAATTATAATCAATTTTGCAATTATTTTAATACACATATTTTTCTGAACATTACTTTTTTCCAAGTTTCTTATAAGTTGGGTGACCATACAATCTGTCACCCAAAAGGAGACCCTTGAGAGTAAAGGGGGTCTCCTTTACTCTTTATAATTACACTGGAATAAATGGGTGAAAACAAGTACTGGTCCCTGGACAGGTACCCACTACCAAGGAAGCTACTCAGAGATAAGCTTCTTGTGTGCTGAGACTCTCAGCCAGAACTCAAGAACTGCAAGGTAACAGGCCACGCCCATTCAGCATACACGCTTGCCTACACACAGTGTTAGGCTGCAGAGCTTCTGACATTTGTTTTTCATTCATTTCAATAAAGCATATCAGCTGCCATTATTCATTTACAATCTATCTTTGGGTCTCACAGGCATTTCAATTTGGGTTCCTCACTCTAATTATTAGGTTTTAAACGGATTTTTTTGCAGTTCAAAAAGAGTTAAATACTGGCAATTTTGTGCGATTCAGCCTGCTGTTTTGAGCATTTCAGATATTTCATTTGCATGGTAGAATACTTTGTATTCTGACATTATATAATGCAGGATCCCAACTGTTTTTCTGAACTCTTCCTTCCCCCCAATGTTTTCTTGATTGCCTATGTGCTCTGAATTATGCTAAAAAGCTCTCTACCCCTCTGCTTTTCAAATTCCAGGGTGAAAAGGTGATATGAGTCACCTGAAGATCTTGTTAAATTGCAGAATCTGATTCAGTATGTCTAAGATGCTGCATGTCTAACAAGCTCCCAGGTAACATCAATGAGGTTGATTCATGGACCACACTTTGAGGAACAAGGTTCTACCCAGTATTGTTCTGGCAGAGAAAAGTTGTATTGGCAGCTTCATTAGCGATTAGCTGATGACTCTAGGCAAGTTAGTCAACTCCTTCCAACCTCCGTGTCCATGTACCTAAAGTGACATCTATCTCATAGGATTCTTTTTAGGATGAAATAAGTTCAAAATGATTAGCATGGTGCCTGGTACATTATTAAATGAATACATTATTAAATGAAATAGTCATTATTATTATTACCTTTAACAAACACAAAGCAAAGAGGAGCTCTGCCTTAGGAGCTATAGTTTATCCAGAGATTTCTAAGTATGGTCCCGGAACCACCAGCAACAAATATCCTGAGAACTTGTTAAAAATGTAAATTCTCAGGCCAAAACCAGACCTACTGAATCAGCAACCCTGAGGGTGGGACCCAGAAATCTGTGTTTAATAAGCTCTCCAGGTGATTCTGATTAACACTGAAGCTTGAGAACCACTGGTACTTTTACATAGGAATAAGCTTTTTAACTTAGAAATATTTACAGCATAGTTATTTCGTGGGTTTGACCTCATTTAACTGTGATGTTTGTGATTCTTTTCATGTCTATTATTATGCTGCTCTTCAAGAAGAAATCTTCGTGTCCTTTCTGCTCATGCAAATTATATACACACTCGCATTAAAATTTTACGTAGAGCTTCGTAACATTTTTTAAGATAAAAGCATTTACTTCAAAATGTGGTATGATATATTTGAGTTGAATATTACTGAACTTAGAATGCTTTAATTTAAAATCTGTTTACTTTCCTTTTTTTGTCAGTCATGCTTTAGAGATATGCTCAATCTTTAAGTACTGTAATTAGAAAGTGAGTACCATTTATTCACACCAGATTGTAAAATTAAGAAGAGCTAGAAGAATTGTTAGAGTAGTGGTTTTCATATCCTCAAAATGATTTTCATATATTTGTTGTATCTTTCATATCATTCTTTTTTTTCCCTTATCCTTCTTGAGATACTTTTTTTTTTACTTGGCTTCTAGGACTCTGAAATCTTCCTCTTGTCCTATCAAGTCATTGGCTGGATCTTCCCAAAATCCTCATCATTTTCTGACCTATAAATATTGGCAGGTCTAGAGATCCTTTCCCAAAACTCATCCTTCTCTATACACTTATCTCTAGGTGACATCACGTAGCCCTCTGACTGTAAATGCCAGATACATACTGATAACTCTGAAATGTATACTTCCACAGCCCCATCCTCCAATCTTACTACAGACTCACATCCCATTGTATTGACATGACATCTCCTTAAAGTTAACTTGTGCAGAGTTGAACTCCAGATTCCCTCCATTCCAAACTCGTGTGTTTCCTAAGGACTTCACAATAGCTCAGGAAAAAGCTTTGGAAACAGCCTTGTCTTTCTTCTGTCTCTCAAATCCATATCCAATTAACAGATTATGCTGAGTTTAGCCTTCAAAACATAACCTGAATTTCATTCCTTCTCGTCCCCTTCACCATACCTTAGTATACGCCACCCTTCTCTCTCACCCGAACCTCTGCAACGGTCTTCTGAACTAGTCTCTGTGCTTCCACTTTAACCTTTCCTAATATACTTTCTACACAACAACTAGTGTAATCTTTTTATCACTCAGATCAGGTCTATACCCATCCTGAACCCTCCCAACATACTCCCTTCCCTCTTAGAAAATCCAAAGCCTCTGTCTGGTCCTGACTACCACTCCAAACTCACCCCTTTCTTATTCTGCTACAGCAATTCCAACCTCCTTGCCTTTCCCAGATTCCATCAAGCCTACTCCCATGAGGGCTCTGCATGTTGCATCCTCTGTGGCCTCTTCTCGGGGATCTGTATCACTTGCTCCATCACTTCATTGAGGTTCCTGCTTAAATGTTGCCTCTCAGAGAAGCTAAACATTTGGCATCCCATCAAAAATGTCATCCCCTATTGTACTCTATTCCTTTTACCTAGCCGCTTATATTTTTATAGCACTTTCACTAGTATCACATATGTATTTGTTGACTTTCTTCTCTGGCAGAAGGTAAGTTCCATGAAAGCAGAGTTTTGTTTGGTTCATTTGCCTGTTCCAAGTACCCAGCATACAGTAGGCACTAAATAAGTACTTGATAATTCTGAAAAATAAATAGTTGAAACTCAGATACAGTGAATTGCATATGGTAGCCAGTTAATCAGTGCCAGAGCTGGGACTAGAAAGACTTCTTGCTTGCTAACACCCATGTATCCCCCATTTGACCACGCTGCCTCCAGACTTGAGCATATCCACTGGGAATGAAGCAACTCTATAAAATAGAAATAAGGGTCTTTCTTTTGTTAATGGCTGGTATTTTTGTGTTTCTGGATTTTCTTTGTAAGAGAAAAATACTTGGAACACTATCTAAAATATCATCCCCTATTACTCTCTGTCACCCTATACTGCTTGATTTTTCTTTGTAGCATTTATCATGGCATTACATGTGCATTTGTCTATTTCTCTCTGCTAGAATGTAAGCTCTGGTGGAGGTATGGCTTTGTTATGTTTACATAGTAGGCACATAGTAGGCACTCTATGAGTGTTTGGTGAGTGAATCAACAAATCAAGAAATTTTACAATCTACCTATCATTCCCTCAGAAAGCAGAATTCTACCTTAGAAGAAACAAAATTTTCTGTGAGAAGAGTATATGTTTACAGACATTCTGCTGTCATAGTATCATTTATCTTAAAGCATGAGAAAATAATCATTATAATTTCTGTTTGTAATAATTTATAAATTACCTTCTATATGCCAAGTATGATATGTTCATTATCTTTGATCCTCACAATAATCCTGTGAAATAATTACCATTATTATATTCATTTTACAGATGAAGGAATTAAATGAAGCTCAGGAAAAAAAAAGAAGTAACTTATTTAGGATCTCAGAGTTAGGAAGTGGTGAACTTGCGATTTATCCTAGAATCAACACTTTTGTGGCTTTGAAATTCATGAGTTTTTTAAAAAAATTACTTCATTAAAACTGGGACACCATTATTAAAAATAAATATTATTGTTCATAATAGGGAGATGGGAGGACTAGAACAAATGGTTGATTTTGCATTTCCTTCTGGTGTGGCAGTAGGTTACCAATTTCAGATAAGATCTACAAGAGATACTACGCAAACCTTGCAGATAACCACAGTGAACAAAGAGTAATTTCTTCCTTCTAATTACTGTGTTAACTGTATTCATTCCCATCCTCACTACTCCCGTGTTCTCCTTGTAAGTATGTTTAACACTTTTTGCAAGTCACAGAAATAGTATATTCATAGCTCTTTATCAACTTTCTCAGGTCAAATTAACCCTACTTTCGATGTAGAAATGACTAAACATAACCTAAGATCTAATGATGATGTAGTCATCCACACAAAGTGTGTAGGTGCTACCAACTGTTGCAGACACAGTTCACCTCAGAACAGAAAGCATGAAACTGTTAAGTATCAATATAGAGTAACCCAGTAGGGTCAAACCAATGTAGGTACCCTTGGTGTTTTCATATGAAACTAAGTACTGGGAATATGTGAATAACTTTATTGTGTGCTCTCACACCAAAAAGTTATAGAGCATATATTTATCATATCTAAGGACTCACATATAGTTGTGTGGCTTTGATTTCTTAAAAATTAGATTTGTGAAATTATGTTTTGAAAAGAGTTGGCCTTTGCTGAAACAGATCAAATAGTCAGATTATATTAATTTATTATGACTATCTACTTAAATTCTGTCATCAAAGCCAAACTGAAAAAGCAAAAAAGAAAAGAAGGAAAACAACCAGGAATATTGTCAATTGAGTCAGAATACTGTGAGTAGACAGGTCCTTTAAACATGAATTCCATCCTGGATGAATCTATTATGGATGTGACTTCACAAGGAAGCAAAATTACTTAATTCATTATCAACCTACCCTGATTTAGATCTATGCATGTGAAAATCTGTTACTAATTTTAATTGCACTATTCCCTCTCTACAGGGTACTGTTAAATTGGTATGGTGAAATAGTAGTGAATCACATCAAAGTGGTGGGCTACATTTTATAATATATCTAAATAACTATCCCATTTTCCCAGCATGTTGCCATGCATTTTAAGTATTAATATTATGACTCCAGTTTAGAAGAATGTAGCCTTTTTCTTTAAAATAAATTTTCTTGCTCTTTTAGTACTGTTAAAATTGGGCTGGATTTTAAGCGGCTAACGAGTAATAAAAGAGCAATATCTGCTGCAGGGAACCACAAAAAACATGCTGGCAGACACATAAAATATGTTCATGCAAGTCACTTGCAGATGCATCATTCTGATACAGTAATGGTTTTTCCAAACTAAGTGGGCTCCCTTTTGTAGCTATACTTTATTATCTGGATTCTTATTTTCTCTCTTACCCTTGGATCTTTAAAGAGAAGCATTTTTTCTCACATGCACATTTGTAAATTCAGAGAAGCAAGAAAGGGTCAAGAGAAAAGCAGCAAACTCATGATTCAGATTTGAGAACTTGCATAGGCACTGCCACTATTGTGCATCTATGACTTAAATTCTGTGCACTGTTTTAGCTTCTCCAACTAATGAAATGATAAAAGATCCTTGAACTTTTCTTATATAAAAATGTAGCCCTTTAAAAAAGTTGCTAGAGTCCTGGCATCTATTTCCTTACGGGGAGGCACTGTGGTCAAAGGAAGATGCTTAGGTGTGAAAAGCAGGAGGCCTAAATTCCAGAGCCTGCCTAAACTCTAAACTCATTTCCTGGCCAGCTGGGAGAACCTTCCCTCAGAGTATGGGTGTTTAGCTATATCATTTATGCAACTGAGATGACTCTGAGTTTTATAAAGCTCGCTCTTGGATCAGCTTAGGTAATGCTTTAAGTCAAGACTAAAAGGAGGCTAGTTATGAAGTGAGAGGAATAATGCATATGAGAAGGGGATGAGTCTGAACTGAGGCAGGGACTATGGAAACAGCGGGTAGCGGCCAATTGTAAAGATAATTAGGACTTGGAAGCCAGCTAGATATGGGAGGCCAGAGAAGAGCGGAGGGAAATTAGGATGGCAGGCAGTTAATTGATGGTAATATTAATAGGAAAGGAGATACAGGCTAGGAAAAGAGCATGTTCACGGACATGTTTACCTTGAGATGTCTGGTGTTAAATTCAATTTAGCCTAATGCTGCTTCCTTACATATTCTAAGTCCAGCCTAAATGTTTCTCCGTACATAGTGAACTGTAACTGTGTAAACAGACTGTAACCTACTCTTGTACCAATCACTGTGTTTTGGCCAAAGGCAGCCAACTGTTCAAACCATATTCAAATAAGGCAAACACTGAGCTGTAACCAATCCTGCTGTTTCTGTACCACACTTGCATTTCCTGTGTGTCACTTTCTTTTTTTCTGTCCATAAATCCTCTCTGACCATGCCACAGTGTAGTGTCTCTCCAAACAGTGTCTTCTGGTTTGGGGAAAGGGGGCTGTCCGATTTGCAAATCATTCTGTTAAATTTAATTTGTCTGACATTTTAACATCATAAAGCTACAGGGAAAGAGTTAGGAAATTGGGGTCTAGAATTTAGATGAGAAATCAGTACAGTCAACCAGATTTGGGAGTCACTATTTCATTGAAAGTTTTTTCGTTGGACATTCATTCAGCAACCACTGAGTGACTGCTTACCACATGCCATGCACTTATTCTGGTCCTGGAGATACAACAAAACAAGTACCCGGGCCTTCACATAGTTACAATCTAGGGAATATAGATTTGTTTATCCAGAGATTAAAGCCAAATCTATCATTTTTAATGAGTTTATTCTACATACAAGCCCTATAGCACTATAGCAGTGGGATATTCATGACCTTTGTCTAAACTATTTGGTTTGACTACAGATTTAGTTTCTGAATCAGAGTCATAACCTTAAGTATCTCTTAGAAGGGCCAAATGAGAAATGAATGTTTACTTTAAAAAAATCACATAATTCTCTAGGTTGTTCAAGATGGAATAAATACTATAGCTTCCAATTTATAGATAAGAAAATGGGGCCTCTGAAATTTTAAATAACTTTCTCCAAGTCATAGAGCCTATAAAGAGCAGAGTCAGGATTCAAACCTAGATTTTATTCTACTTCTACAGCTTTTAACTCCTACCCTGTGTGGACTGAGAACAGAAGACACCTACAGGGAAAGGTTGAGAGAGGCCCCTGTTGAAGGGAGGCCAGCAGAGGATGAGCTCAGAACCAATGTAAGGAAGAAAGTGCCAAGAGATTTAAAAGAGAGGAGATTTGCACCAGAAACCAGTGGGAGATAGTGAGTCTGGGGAAGAGCAGGGGAGTCAGGGGACAACTCACACAGTCAAAGGCTCCCCAGAGGAGTCAAGCCACACACTCTGCAGACCAGCCACTGGAGTTAGAGATCAGAAAGTCAACGGCACAAACACAGGGACCATCAGGGACCAGGACTGAGGAAAGATCCACAGGTGGCAACAGCAATTGAAAGAATATACCAAGTAATTTAATTGGAGAGAAAGTGGGAAGTAAAGTGGAAATGCTGGGCCAAAGTAAGGGGAGGAATTAGTCAACACGACAGTTTAGCTGACATAATTCTGCTTTGTAAAATTGTAAAGAGATTTCAGATTCTTTTTTAAGCAAAACTGTCAGTATCACTACCCTTTGGTAGAGTTTTGTTTCTCCCAAAGTAACTGCTTTGGAGGAAGACTATTCACTTCTTGCGACGTATTGTCTACCAGAATTCCAGTGATATTTTGATGAAACAAAGTAAATGCTTGTAAAATTAGGCTGGGAATGGTGGCTCACATCTGTAATCCCAGCACTTTAGGAGGCTGAGGCAGGAGATCACTTGAGATCAGGAGTTCAAGACCAGCCTAGCCAACATGGTGAAACCCCATCTCTATTAAAAACACAGAAGCTAGCTGGGCATGGTGGTGCACACCTGTAGTCCCAGCCACTCGGGAGGCTGAGGGAGGAGAATCGCTTGAATCTGGGAGGCAGAGGTTGCAGTGAGCCGAGATCATGCTACTACACTCCAGCCTAAGTGACAGAGTGAGGCTCCATCTCAAAAAAAAAAAAATTAAATGAAGCAAACATTCATTTATCATCTGGCCCTTCTAAGAGATACTTAAGATTATGACTCTGATTCAGAAACTAAATCTGTAGCCAAACTAAGTAGTTTAGACAAAGGTCATGAATATCCCACTGCTATAATTGAGTACTATGATCAAGAAGATGATGTTCTTTGTGGAAGAAATGTACAGTGACTGAGTCTTTAAGAAAAGACTGCTGAATATTATATTAAAATCATGTGTACAATTCAAACCATGATTTGCCTAAGATGCTGAGCAAAACAGGATTGAGAAACATGATTTCTGGCAGGAGAAAACAGATTACAAGTGCTACACAAGGAGGCTGGCCCCAAGCCTGGAATTTGATGAGCACTTGAAGGCATCACCTTGATCTTCATCAGCTTATTCATCGTTGTTGAAAATTTACAGTCACTTAATTTATCTATGTTTTGGAAAAAAGAAAAAACAGAACAACATCATAGTAATAACAATCAGCTTGATCTTTTTTTTCCTACTTTCTCTTTGAAAAAGTCATTAAGGATCATTCAAGAGCCCATCCTTAATTTCAGATTACATTAATAAGGAATATAACTAATTTAATTTTATAAATACCTTGTCAAACAATATTGTCCCCCCAAATGGATATATTACAGTACATGCCAGAACAGAGGACGGTGAGATAGAAAAGTGCTAATTTAATTATGCTAATACTGCTCTAATAAGTGTGGAACCAGATGGTAGAGCAAGCAAACCAGGGAGGAATTTTTTAAAATCAGATATTTTTTAATAAATATTTGTGCTCCAAATCTCTACATTATTAGCACTGGTGGAATTATTATCCTTTTTTAAGCATGTTATCTACAAGGCTGTTGGGAAGCTTCTCTTGGGGCTCCAAAAACAATACCCAAATGAAAGCCTCAGAAGCAAAGGACTCTTTCTGACCTCCTTCTCCCCCACGGCTAGCCACAGAAATCAGAATCCTTCTTCCCCAAGGTGAGTCATGGAAACCAGAACCCCCTTTCCCTGAAGCCAGCCATGAGACCTAAATACTACTCTCTTTCCCTTTCCCTTTCTGTGTGAAAACTGGCCATAAAGAAATTCTCTGACCTATCCCGTTTGACTGTAGGACTTAAGACCCTCATTCCAAAGAGAGTCCTGCCTTATACCCAGGAGGAAGAAATGCTGCACAGAAAGGCCAAGAAGAATTGGAACAGAGAGGCCTTGCTGGGTTTCCCCATTCAGTCTACGAGCCTTAGATCAGACCCTTTTTATCCAGTCATACTTCTATATGACTGTCCATACTTCTTTGCTGAACCTAAGCACACAAACAGATGGTTTCTCTGTATTTTGGGGTCTTCATTCTAAAGGTTCCCATAGTCATCTAAAACTATGATCAAATAAATTTCTATGCTTTTTATCCTATTAATCTTCCTTTTGTCAGTTGATTTTAAAGGAACATTCAGAGGGTGAAGGGGAGGCATTCCTTTCAGCCCTACACTTAGAGGGTATTTGGTATTTCCAGTGATCCCTATCTTCTGCCTGCCATCCATCCAGAAAGGTGTTCACTTCTCAAACTGGCTGAGCTGAGATATCTGCAGACAGGCCACTGTTCATTCCAGGGTGGCCTGTCAAATAACTCATGGTTGTGATATGTGCTTACGAGGCTAAAGCCACAAAGTTATTTTAAAAAACAAAAAAGAAAACCAAAGCTGTTTTTAAATTATGATCTTCCAGGGGGAAAACATGTAATCTAGCCACCTTACCAATGGTCCTCATTCCTATTCTGGTGAATTCTAAAAACCTATATAATTAAGCTTTTTAAATACCAGAGCGGATTTTGAAGTAGGCAGTCCATTCCATCTCTCCCTTTTCCACTTAATGCTCTCTTCTTCCCTCTCTCCCTCCCTCCATCTCCCTCTCTCTTACACACACACACCTTTATAACTCGAGTGCCTTATTCATACTATGCTGTTAATAACTATAAATATCATCACCACCAGATGGAATTTATCTTTTCCTCTTCTGTTCTCTCAGAGTATTTTGTGGAAGTCCTTGGTGGTACATGGCGTTGGGGTGCCTTTCTACTACTCCTTCCTTTTACAGGGTCAATCACTCATTCCCCAGCTACTGTAAGTGTGGCTGCCAATTGTTTATAGCTGTATCCTTCTCTCAAGCATTACTCTCAGTCTCTGGGAGCCAAGTCTTCTGGAAATGTCTGGGAGGCTACACTAGGAAGGAGAGGGTGGTAGGGGAATAAGTCAGTGACTGACTTATCTGGGGTACAAAAGGCCAGCCGCTTTCCTTAACTCCATGGAGAGTTTCTGCTCCAGAGCTCCCCATGGGACCAGACTGAGGCTGTCCTTCCCCTGCCCTGTCCTGTGTCCCTCAGTCTCTCACAGGTTTCACTTGAGAGCACTCCCTCACTACCGCACCTGCCCAAGAATCCCATCTTAGGCTCTGCTTCCAGAGAATCAGACCCCAAGACACCTCTGTTAAAGTATAGGTAGTTGTCACTTTGTAATTGCATAGTTCTGTAAATCATTGGTTGAATGAGTGTTTCAGTTTATTCTTGCCCTCCCTCCCCATGCCCCCCTCCCTGCTTCCCTATTAGGACATTTGGGATTTTAACAGGTATTAATGCCTTAAGATAAAGTCATGAAAATATGAATAAAACTTTGTGGCATTGACAGCCATTGTTTTGTATATCGGAGGCCATCTGAAGTCATGCTCGTGAGCTGGAACCTCTTTGTCTTAATTCATTCCTAACACCCTGACTTGTATTCTCATTTTCTCATTGTTTCCCTAAATAATTATTTGAGCCAAGAACCTAAAACTACTAAATAGTATAGGTCAATAATTATTAAGCCCTCAAAGTCAAGTCACCTTATTTGCACATTTCCTTATCTAAATGCTTATGTTTAGTTCCTGCTCAAAGGAGCATGTGATTAACACAGTGATTCAAGACCTACTCTAACCTGAGTTCAAATCCCAACTCTGCCACTTACTAAATCTGGGTGTTAGGAAAGCTAAGTATATAGATCCATCTTTATCTTCTCCATGCCTCTGCTTTCTCATCTATAAAATTAGGAAGACAACAAAGTACCAACTTAGGAGGGTGTTGGGTGGATTAAACTTTAATATGGTAAAGTGTTTTCACTAAAGCCTGACAGAGGGTATTTAACAGATTTTAGCTATTTTTATTTTGAAATTTCTCAACACACTTTATGATACAATATTTTAGATAAAATAAGTCACTGTTTCCTAAGCGACTATGTATCAAGGTCCTGCTAAGCATTTCTAAGCCTTGCCTGGAAATCGGGGAAACAAATGGAAGAGTGGATGCCCTCGATCCCAGCTTTACCAGCAATACTTCAAGAAAGCATTAGTCTGTCACGACCTTTCACTTTAAGGGAATCAGTAATGACAGCTGGCACATAAGAGGTGAATTAGAGAGGCAAAAAAGCCCTTTTCAGGACTGTCTTCCTCCTCTTTCTCTCTCAGAGAAGCAAGGAGGGTAAAGACACAGAGAAAATATTACAATAGGGAATATCAACATCCTCCTTCAGCTTAAATGTGTACAAATGAGCTTTCAATTTTCCAATATCCATGACCTAGGCTGGCATGGAAAAAACAGAAACATCTTTTCCAAGTTCCTAAGCTCCTTAAGAACTTAGGTAGAGGCTACATCAAGTATATTTGGGCATCTTTCTCATAGTGTCCAATAAGTGATAGTCATATCATAGCTGACTGATAAGTTCCTCATGGAGTGACATGAAGCAAATCTGCAAACCAGTAGAGGAGTGGTTATATTTGAATGCAAAAAGAAGATACAATAAAGGAGAAATAAAGAAATCCATAGCAAATAAACATCAAAGACAAGGCCAATTGTATGGCAATAAAGACAACATGAACCATGAGAAACCACAGAATAAAGGGTCCTGCCACCTCAAAGACTTGATAATTTTACATAATTATGTCTTAATATATTAGTTTTATTTACAAAATCTATGTAGAGATAGCATCTCATAAATTTATAAAGGAAGGAGTCAAAAAGTCTAAGCTGGGGAAGAGATCAAGCAGGTCTGTATTCATTAAGGGAGAAAGCAGTCAGTGAGAAGAGCAGGCTCCAAGACTTGAGATCAAAAAGGCATCAGAAATGCTGTCCTGGGACTGGGCATCCTTGTCCAATGGACAAGAGAAGGGGCTTTAATGACAAGGTCACTGGGAGATTAAATCACCTGGGGCCAAATTCACCTAAGACCTACACCTCTTTGGGAAAGTCCCCTATCACAGGGCATTCTGAAACTTAGCAGCTGAAAAAAAAATCAGAAAGAATATAGTAATTATGTTTTTAATTTTTATGTCATCCTTAGGCATACAGTAGGAGATAAAAAGCAACTTGTTGAATGGACAAGTAGATGCCAAATTCTTCACAACTCTGAGAGGAACTAGAGTGAGAATGACTGGCTCTTCACTATGTAGGAGCAGAGTGGCCAAGACTCACTTCATCCCAATATGTGCCGATAGCACTCCTCTGCATGCCCAATGCTGGGCTCCATGTTTTGTTGGATTAAAACAAATTACACATGCAGATCAGGAATTCCCCACCTCAGGAAATCTGTAATACAGTTTGAGGTGGTTACAATTTAGTCATTGATTTAAATATAAAAAGATACTATTTTAAATTGTTTCAACCTTAAATTCTTTTGAAAATTTTTATTTAGTGAGACAAGCTCCAGAAAAATGTGTCAATAAATTCTATTCTACCTTCATGAAGAAGAATATTGGCTTATATTATAAAGGCATATAGGGGAAAAAAGCTTAATTTCATGGTTGAGATTTCATAAGCATTTGGAGTGCCTACAAAGTCTTTCAATTCATGCAAACACAGCTCCTCCCTGTTCTTAATTCTCTATTCTACATTTTGATGAGATGACAGAAAGGACACCAGATGTCCACAGTCCTCTCATAAGTCAAGATCCTTAAATGCTGGTGCTGCTACCTCAGCAGCATTAAATTTCAAAAATCTTCTATCTGTATATATTCACTTAATATATTCTCATTTGTACATTTATGTAGTAAAATTCACACCATAAAATATATAGAAAGTACAATGAGCTGGAAGCAATATCTTCTAGTATTCTTAATACCCTAAGAATAGCCTGACCTTGATAGGCCCAGCTTCCCCAAAGTCTTAAAATTATACAATGTGAATTGTGGCATTTATTTTATTCTATATGCTTTAAAATGCAACCATTGATTTTTAAAAGCCTTTGGGCAATATACAATAGCAGATTTCATAAACTACAGGGTAAAAATGACAAAGCCATAATAACAAATGTCAAGCTGGCAATTACCCATCCCAAACAATTCTTTGCCTTGCTAAGTCAGATATTCCAAATGTGCCTCTTTTGGATAGAAAATGAGAGAGAATTTTTTAAAACAGCAACTTTCCTAACAGTCCTCTGCATTCAGACCTTTGATATTTATCTCTAAAGCTGATCAATAAGAGCTGTTGACAATACCCAGGATAGGAATGCAAATATCTGTAGTGGCTAGAGTACTAAGGGTCTTTAACATACAAGATTCCATTAACAGTGCTCTATAAAAATATTTGAGATTTCCTTGGGGAGTCTTTAACAAGCTCATCAGATGGAGAGATAAAGGGTCAAGACCTATACTGGCCATGCATTAGCTGAATGACCTTGATGAAATCACTCTCCATGAGCCTCAGTTTTCTTATCTCAGCTGTAAAATGAGGTGATTGAACCAAGTGTACAAAAGGAATATAGTAAAGTATCAGATACAGTAGGCAATAATTAAATTGTATTTAGTTTTTAAATACTGCTTTTACTTCATCTGTGTGATTTCCTGAAGCAGTAAAATGGCAACCATATCTAAAATGGCATAATCATCTTTGGCTTAGAGGTGAGGATATTCATTGATGGGTTATGGTGTGAGACTTGGAACCTAGATATGGTTTCTCTCTTCAATCTGAATTATTCTATTTTAGTCTCCTACAAAAAGAATAATTTTGGCTTAGCAATTGATATTTTTCTCAGGTATTCAAAGCTGTTGAAATGGTCCTAGGTGGCGGGTCCACAAATTAAAACATATCCTTTCACTGCTATCATATATAAAAAGGAAGCAAACTGTGCATTTAACTCATCCTTTACATTGTTTTAGCCAGTTAGGCCTCTTTAATTTCAGATTAAGTTAAAAGTGAGCTTCAACAATGGGAAATGCAATGACTTCCCCAAAGGACATCACACTTCTATAACAATTTCGCAATGTTAGCTTCTGAAGCACAAAATTTATCTTATAGTCTAAATAAATGTGTGTGTATATGTATTTATATATTTTTATTTATATTACATATTTATAAGCATATAAATAAGTGCATATACAAATGTAAGTATATAATATATACCTATCTCTATTTCTTATATAAATATATATTATCTAAAATGTAATTTTCTTTAAAGTGCCATTAATAAAGGAAATCATGGACAATGATTTCCAAGGTAATCTAATGATAGACTATCAGAAAGCCAACATAGATTTCTTTTTTAAGGTGTTTATTTAAATATTTCAAGTAAAAAAGTAACAAAGAAAGTAGCAGAATATAGTAGTCACAAGCTTGGGCCCCAGATCTACATTGCTGACTTATGCATACTGGCTCTACAATTTACCTTGGGTGAATTACTAATCTCTCTACCTCACTTTTCTCAAGTATAGAAAAACAGTACTTCCCCACTAGTATTGGTGTGAGAATTCAGTAAGTGAACACATGTACAGCCCATAAGACAGACCCTAATTTATCAAATGTTAGCTTTTACTTTATTTGCTGTTACAAAATGAAAAAAAAATGTAATACATTGCTCTTACCAAATATCACAGAAAAGGTTAACTTCAAATCCATTCGCATATAATAGAGATTGTGAAATCCATAGGGAGAAAAAACATATTGTAAAAGATGAAGAAAATATGACTCCTTAGAAAATTTTACAGAGTAGTTAATACTATTACTAAACTGAAAAGTAATGTCAAAGCCCATGTTTTAAGTCTACTTTATAGTTCTTTGAAGTGATGCCAGAGCAGAGTTCAGTGACAGAGTTTCAGAAGTCCAAAATGTTAGGATAATTCTGGTACCCAGTTAAGGATGGTCCTTACTGCCACCTTTCCCCTACTAGCCAAGGGGCTAGCCAAGGGGCTAGGCTTAGATGAGTATCTCCTCATCAGAGCAGCTGCCTTGAATTAACATGAGGGACCTTGTTTCAAGAAAGCTACCAAAGAAGAAAAGAGTATTCTCAGTAGGTAGTAGTGATGATGGTAGCTAGAACTTAAACAGCACTCACTCACTCTGTGCCTGCCTTTCTGCTAGGCTCCTTTCCATATAAGAATCAATATCATGAAAATGGCCATCCTTCCCAAGGTAATTTACAGATTCAATGCCATCCCCATCAAGCTACCAATGACTTTCTTCACAGAATTGGAAAAAACTACTTTAAAGTTCATATGGAACCAAAAAAGAGCCCGCATCGCCAAGTCAATCCTAAGCCAAAAGAACAAAGCTGGAGGCATCACACTACCTGACTTCAAACTATACTACAAGGCTACAGTAACCAAAACAGCATGGTACTGGTACCAAAACAGAGATATAGATCAATGGAACAGAACAGAGCCATCAGAAATAATGCCACATATCTACAACTATCTGATCTTTGACAAACCTGACAAAAACAAGAAATGGGGAAAGGATTCCCTATTTAATAAATGGTGCTGGGAAAACTGGCTAGCCATATGTAGAAAGCTGAAACTGGATCCCTTCCTTACACCTTATACAAAAATCAATTCAAGATGGATTAAAGACTTAAATGTTAGACCTAAAACCATAAAAACCCTAGAAGAAAACCTAGGCATTACCATTCAGGACATAGGCATGGGCGAGGACTTCATGTCTAAAACACCAAAAGCAATGGCAACAAAAGCCAAAATTGACAAATGGGATCTAATTAAACTAAAGAGCTTCTGCACAGCAAAGGAAACTACCATCAGAGTGAACAGGCAACCTATAAAATGGGAGAAAATTTTCACAACCTACTCATCTGACAAAGGGCTAATATCCAGAATCTACAATGAACTCCAACAAATTTACAAGAAAAAAACAAACAACCCCATCAAAAACTGGGCGAAGGACATGAACAGACATTTCTTAAAAGAAGACATTTATGCAGCCAAAAAACACATGAAAAAATGCTCACCATCACTGGCCATCAGAGAAATGCAAATCAAAACCACAATGAGATACCATCTCACACCAGTTAGAATGGCAATCATTAAAAAGTCAGGATGTGGAGAAATAGGAACACTTTTACACTGTTGGTGGGACTGTAAACTAGTTCAACCCTTGTGGAAGTCAGTGTGGCGATTCCTCAGGGATCTAGAACTAGAAATTCCATTCGACCCAGCCATCCCATTACTGGGTATATACCCAAAGGACTATAAATCATGCTGCTATAAAGACACATGCACACGTATGTTTATTGCCGCATTATTCACAATAGCAAAGAGTTGGAACCAACCCAAATGTCCAACAATGATAGACTGGATTAAGAAAATGTGGCACATATACACCATGGAATACTACGCAGCCATAAAAAATGATGAGTTCATGTCCTTTGTAGGGACATGGATGAAATTGGAAATCATCATTCTCAGTAAACTATCGCAAGAACAAAAAACCAAACACCACATATTCTCACTCATAGGTGGGAACTGAACAATGAGAACACATGGACACAGGAAGGGGAACATCACACTTCGGGGACTGTTGCGGGGTGGGGGGAGGGGGGAGGGATAGCATTGGGAGATATACCTAATGCTAGATGACGAGTTGGTGGGTGCAGCGCACCAGCATGGCACATGTATACATATGTAACTTACCTGCACATTGCGCACATGTACCATAAAACCTAAAGTATAATAATAATAATAATAATAATAATAAAAGAAAAAAATATGACTTGCTGAAGGCTCAGATGATCATCAACATTTTTAAGCAATAAAATATTTTCAAATTAAAAAAAAAAAAAAAAAAGAAATATGACCAGTTACTGAGAGAAACTTATGGAGAGAAACTCTGGGAACTCAGGAAGAATAATGGAAGTTGGGACCAGGCTACATAGTGCAGTTGGAGGCCTTAGGTCCTTGGTCTCTGAAGAACTCTCCAAGTGAGGAGATCAAGAGTGCCCTGATGAAGTGGGAGGCAAGAGGTCAGGCTGCCACTGGGCCTGATGGCTGAGAAAAGAAGAGGAAGGACATGAACATCTGTAGATCACCTTCTATCATTCACATTTATAGTGTGAAAGGATTTGCTAGAAGGAGAAGAAAAAAGCAACAGTTCAGCAGAGGGAGTTCGAGAGAGATTTAATCCACTTCCCCAAATATCCCTAGTACCATTCAGACACTAACTCTTCTCATTATATCTACCTCTCCTAGTAAAATCTAGTTAAATCATATGAGTATAGACTATTAATAATCTAAATAACATTACAGTACACAATATTAAATGGAAGCATTTGGATTTATTTTCTTTAAAATATCTGTCTGGATTATCATTCTCAAATCAGTTACTTTTTCTTTTTTTATTATACTTTAAGTTTTAGGGTACATGTGCACAACGTGCAGGTTTGTTACATATGTATACATGTGCCGTGTTGGTGTGCTGCACCCATTAACTCATCATTTACATTAGGTATATCTCCTAATGTTATCCCTCCCACCTCCCCCCACCCCACAACAGGCCCTGGTGTGTGATGTTCCCCTTCCTGTGTCCATGTGTTCTCACTGTTCAATTCCCACCTATGAGTGAGAACATGCGGTGTTTGGTTTTTTGTTCTTGCAATCGTTTGCTGAGAATGATGGTTTCCAGCTTCATCCATGTCTCTACAAAGGATATGAACTCATCATTTTTTACGGCTGCATAGTATTCCATGGTGTATATGTGCCACATTTTCTTAATCCAGTCTATCATTGTTGGACATTTGGGTTGGTTCCAAGTCTTTGCTATTGTGAATAGTGCTGCAACACACATACGTGTGCATGTGTCCTTATAGCAGCATGATTTATAATCCTTTGGGTATATACCCAGTAATGGGATGGCTGGGTCAAATGGTCATTCACAATTGCTTCAAAGAGAATAAAATACCTAGGAATCCAACTTACAAGGGATGTGAAGGACCTCTTCAAGGAGAACTACAAACCACTGCTCAACAAAATAAAAGAGGATACAAACAAATGGAAGAACATTCCATGCTCATGGGTAGGAAGAATCAATATTGTGAAAATGGCCATACTGCCCAAGGTAATTTATAGATTCAATGCCATCCCCATCAAGCTACCAATGACTTTCTTCACAGAATTGGAAAAAACTACTTTAAAGTTCATATGCAACCAAAAAAGAGCCTGCACTGCCAAGACAATCCTAAGCCAAAAGAACAAAGCTGGAGGCATCAGGCTACCTGACTTCAAACTATACTATAAGGCTACAGTAACCAAAACAGCACGGTACTGGTACCAAAACAGAGATATAGACCAATGGAACAGAACAGAGCCCTCAGAAATAATGTCACATATCTACAACTATCTGATCTTTGACAAACCTGACAAAAACAAGAAATGGGGAAAGGATTCCCTATTTAATAAATGGTGCTGGGAAAACTGACTGGCCATATGTAGAAAGCTGAAACTGGATCCCTTCTTTACACCTTATACAAAAATTAATTCAGGATGGATTAAAGACTTAAATGTTAGACCTAAAACCATAAAAACCCTAGAAGAAAACCTAGGCATTACCATTCAGGACATAGGCATGGGCAAGGACTTCATGTCTAAAACACCAAAAGCAATGGCAACAAAAGCCAAAACTGACAAATGGGATCTAATTAAACTAAAGAGCTTCTGCACAGCAAAAGAAACTACCATCAGAGTGAACAGACAACCTACAGAATGGGAGAAAATTTTTGCAATCTACTCATCTGACAAAGGGCTAATATCCAGAATCTACAAAGGACTCAAATTTACAAGAAAAAAACAAACAACTCCATCAACAAGTGGGCAAAGGACATGAATGGACACTTCTCAAAAGAAGACATTTATGCAGCCAAAAGACACATGAAAAAATGCTCACCATAACTGGCCATCAGAGAAATGCAAATCGAAACCACAATGAGATACCATCTCACACCAGTTAGAATGGCAATCATTAAAAAATTAGTTACTTTTTCAAATCATTTTTAAATAAACCACTCTTATTTTCATTAAGAAAATTAAAATCTTCATTTTGGTTTTCTTGGAATATTTCTTTTATAAATTAAGAGAACTCTTGGAATATTTCCTTCATAAATTAAAAGAACCTTCTTATTGAGTTGATCAATCTATCATTTTAAAAAATTGTAATAAAATGCCATGAATAATTGTGGAAAAATGAGAACAGGCAATGTTTTACTATTATGAAATATATCCAAGGTAACAATTTTAACATTTCATCATGATTTGATTGAAATCACTTAAATTGTGTGTCTACCTAATTTCAATGAATTAAGGTGAAAATATGACCTTGCAGGTCCTGGCATGCTGCTCAATCAACTTCATCATCCTCTGCATGTAATCCATCTGGTTGTGTATAGAACTTGAAGAAAAACTAAAACAACGGAGCAAAAAGTAGAACTGTATTTGCTACACTTATTTCTTGGCTTATGATGCACAATGTGTCTTTAAAATTTAACTATGAGACAATCAACACAAAATTAGGCAAAAAGTTTCTCCCGGGATTCTGAGTTTCTAATTACCAGATCTAGAATGATGAAGGCAGAGGCAGAAATACCAACACCATCAGGGTTGCATGCCTGCTGCTTTCTAAAAGAAATGCTGCCTCCCTTCAACTTGTTAAAAATTGTCCTCTCTACTTATATCTTTGGAATACATCAGGCTTAAAACAAAGCGGAGGACAGAGTCATTTTTAAAGCCAATGCTTTTTCTGTCTGTCAAGCTACTAGCAGGTAGTTTATTTGAAAGTCTAGATGAGCTGTACCTCCTACTTCATTACCTTTACCAAATACTGCACATTTCCAAAATTTGTCCCCTTGCTCTCAAGGCAAGCACGGACTCCTCATGATCATTGCTAAGCCCAAGAGCCAAGAATTCCTATAATAAGATAGATACCACCTCTATTTCCTCACATTGCTTTAGGATAAAATGATGTCTGAATTTCAAACTCTATTACGTTAAAATAGAAATAAAACTACCTAACTTCTTACATGGAAAAAGTATATTGGAGGAAAATTACTTTGACACATAAAATTGTTATGTCAAACTTTGTATTATGATGATCTGAAATGTTAACTTGCCAGTTACTTAACAGGTTTAGATTCTGAATACCTAAAAGAGTCAAAATACAACCTCTTAATATTAAACTGAGGAAAATGTTTAAATGCAACATTAAAACTGTGAATAGTGTACATATAAAAATAAATATATATATATTTTTTACTGGTATAATTGTTTTTCTGAAGAGTTACTATCTTTTAAATATATGTACAATAGATGTTCACTGCCATAAAGTATTGGAATTGTTCTAAGTGTCTAGCAGAGTCTAATTTAACCTTTGTCTCCAATTCCTAACACCAATTTGACAATCAGAATAGCTTATACAAGTGCCTAAAAAGTCACATTAAGGGGAAAATGAGGTCATTTTTTTTTTTTTTACATAAAAGCTTAAAGAGCTGAGAATTCTTTAAAAAATATTCCATTTGATTAAATTCTTTTAAAACAGTATTTTACTGAGAAAATATGACCAACTCAGGAAGAAGGATGAAGAATGCTGTCTACAGAGAATCAACAGACGAACATTCACTGAAGAGGTGGTATTTGACATGGGTTGTTGAAGAATTGCTATCATTGAAATAAACAGAAGAAAGGAAAGACGGTATTCTAAGCAGGAAGAGAAATATATGCAAAGGTATGAAGCAGGCTGATGACAGGTGTCTGTAGTGTTTTCTTCATGCTTAAAAGAGAAACAGTACTTTCTACTCTGTGAAGACAAAAATGAGTAGGGGATTTCAAAATATTTTGAAAACTCTGAAAGGCTATATAAACATAGGATTATCTTTGTGAGTATCATGAAGTGACTTCATTCACAGGCAAAATATAGTCATTGTAGGTTTCTGGAAAGAAAAAATGACCAAGAAGAAGAAATCTGTTAGGATTATTAAGCTAAAATAAGTATTTATGCAGATTGCAAGAGGGACAGAAGAGAGAGGTTAAAGAGATTAGATGAATGATATTTGGTTTGTACAGACAGGAAATGAGGAGGACTAAGACAAAACTGTTATCGGTGAGAAACAGAAGAAAAAAAATCTGAAATATAGCGTAGATAAAAATACCAGTTGAAAGTTTAGATGTTACAGCAAATGATCTGCTGCTGATGATTCTCAAATTTCAAGCCCAGGTGATTGAAAAAGTAACAGCAGAAAACTGAAGAGGCAATCTACTTGGAAGAAAAGAAAAACTTAATTTGAGTCCTGCTGCATAAAAATGTATGGGTGCATGGTGAGCTTTAGTATAACTCCAGTGTAAGACTTGGTTGAACTTGAATGGCTATTGCAGAATAACAGGAGCGAAAGTGAATTGTGGCCAAACTTAAAAAAAAAAAAAACGAAACGAAAACAAAGAAAAAGAAGTTGACGAGGGAGAGAGGCTTTCTTTTTAGAGATGTATTTGACTCATCTAAGTATACACCAACAAATCATTTCCAGATGGTCAAAAATCTAAGTTTACTCTATCAAGGTATAAACATGAGGATCTAAGAATCTCATCTCATAACAAAGAAGTAACGTTACTCCTTCAGGAGAAGCAGTGGCTGGGATAAAGAAACCTGAAAGTCAGACATTAGCCATTGGGAAAAACTTATATATACGTAAGATGGTCATGCTTGAAGTCGCCAGGGCCAACAAAATGCCGGCTGTATGCAATAGGCTTTTGGTTGTCAGACCACTTGGCCCATTTGATCCAGCCCCCAACGTCTGTTCAGGGAAACTCTCCTGTGATTTTGTTTCCTCCTCTTTTGCTCTCATATCCCCACTGACTGAGTCAATCAGATTCATATCTAATTTCATGGTTAAGATGTTGCTGTCTCAAAAAAACAAGATGTTGTTGCTTATTATTTATTTTCATATTTTAAAATCAATACATAGTTGTGGTCAAACTGGTTTTTATCTGATTATAAAGTTGGCATTTTTAGCATCTGTCACAAGCACCATGTTGTGTCTACAGACAAGGTTTCATGCCCTTATTTATTCTTTCTTCCCCACTTTACAGTTTGAGTCTTCTCTTTAAAAATAAAATGAACAAAATCTTTTAAAATATGACTTACAATATGTCTCCCCCTCAAAATATTTTTCAGCATTGCCTATCACCCATTTTCCTTAATATGAATTTCAGGGTTACTGTGAATATTAAGTGTGATTATAATTTATGCTTATGTTTTGTTTATTTTATCTGTATAAGAAATAGCTATCAGGAATAAAAAAAAAGCACTTAGAAAATATGTTAAGTGAAATCATATAAGTAAAGACCATATTTCTATTCCATGGGTAAGCCAAGGATTTGATTAGTAGTTTAGTTTGTGAATCATCTTATAAACTGGAAAATTAGAAATGGGTGGTCAATGACACTTTTTGTTGTAGTCTTCTACAAAGAAAAAAAATAAAATGGACAGAAGGAGATAAAAAATCACAGCTGATGTTTCGAAGAGACAGAACTAGGAACCATAAAGCTCAAACCCTGAGCCTGGGGGATAAAAGGCAGCATTCTCAGCAAACTGATAGAAAATCAGATTCCAGAATGAAGGCAATTCTTTCCTAAGTATAAAAAGCTACAGCTATTTGGTCGGGCTTGGTGGCTCACGCCTGTAATCCCAGCACTTTGGAAGGCCGAGGCAGGCGGATCACGAGGTCAGGAGATCGAGACCATCCTGGCTAACACGGTGAAACCCCGTCTCTACTAAAAATACAAAAAATTAGCCGGGCATGGTGGTGGGCGCCTGTAGTCCCAGCTACTTGGGAGGCTGAGGCAGGAGGATGGCGTGAACCCGGGAGGCGGAGCTTGCAGTGAGCAGAGATCATGCCACTGCACTCCAGCCTGGGTGACAGAGCGAGACTCCATCTCAAAAACAAACAAACAAAAGAGCTACACCTTTTTATGATAAAAATGATTATTTTCCTCCGTTCAAATAAGACTTAGTTGGAAGATTTATAATGAGAGGTAAAGAGGAAATATGAGGATGACCCATGAAGGACTCAGGCATGACATAAGATGAAGTCAACATGCCCTTGTGATCAGATTAGGTCCTATGAATACTCACAACATCAAAGCAATTAGCTGTATATATTTCACATCAATGTATGGACAATTCTAATGAATCACTAAAGAATTCTTTTCTTCAGCTTTCCATAGCCCCACCTACATTAGCTTTACCCATTTGGAAAGGACAAAGCTAATCCTACAACTTAACACTACGTCTACTTTAAATTGCTACTACTCCCTTAAAAGAACTTGGCAAACTATCAAGTCAGGTATTTTAACTTTTTTTTTTAGACAGTGTCTCACTCACTCTTTCACCCAGGCTGGAGTGCAGTGGTGTGATCTCAGTTTAATGCAACCTCCACCACCCAGGTTCAAGCAATTTGATTCTCCCATCTCAGCCTCCCAAGTAGCTGGGACTACAGGTGTGTGCCACCACACTGGGCTAATTTTCATATTTTTAGTAGATATGGGGGTTTAACATGTTGCCCAGGCTGGTCTCAAACTCCTGACCTCAAATGATTTGCCCACCTTGGCCTGCCAAAGTGCTGGGAGCCACCGCACCCAGCCTAACTTTCTTAATTTCATAAGTAACTTAGCAGCAAAAATAAAATATTAAGTTTATTGTTCTCAATTACTTTGCTGTGCTACTCTCCAGAAGTGTCAGCCAAAATAAGCCTCATATTTCTGCTGAATTTAGGAAGTTCTATAAAATGTGGTTAAATCTCTTGAGATATAATCTCTCTATCATACCACCCAAAAGTGAAATCAAGACAAGTATAATCTAAAATGATTACTTTATGATTACTGGCATAAAATATACCCTTGAAATAGTATTGTGGCACTTCTCCTTTGTAATATAATAGGAAAACACACATTAAAAGACAAAATGGCACAGTTATTCTTGGAGGTATGGAAATGAGAGTAACTTTTATTGTCATAAACTATCTTTCCCTGGAGTGACCTGTTAATGGTGAATTGTGGAAAAGAGTCACATTCAGTGGTAATGCACAGAAGATGTTTTGAGGAACTTAAATGTACCTTATACTATTTAATATTTTCAAAAGCGATCTACTCCTATGGTACACTTTATTCTTCATTTGAACAAAAAGCAATCCCATCAGCACACTTGTGTGTAGATACAGCTTTTAGTCAAATGGAATAAATTCAACTCCTTAGACTTACTGAATACAGGTATTTCACCAGCAGCTCCATATTTTAGGTCTGTTTCAAGGACTAAAGGGCTTTTTAAATGCTATGGTAGGGTAAGGCCAGGGAGAAAAGGAACATAAATTACCAAAGAGGGACTCATTAAGGGAATAAAGCCCAAGGCCTGGAGAACCCTGGAGTTATTATGGTGAAGGCACCAAGAGAAAAGGGTCAGCTGAGACTCCCCTAAGCCTGAGGAAAAGAGGTAAAGGTTGGTGCAAATAGACATACCCACAGACATGCAAGCAGGAAGCCAATGGCATTCATGCCTGGCACCATCAGTTTCTGGGAGGCGATGGAAGGAAGAAGATCATCTGTTAGGAAGAAGGAGGGTTGGGACAGATAGGATTGGGGGTACCAGGAAAACAATCATGTCTGGGAGTGGTGCCCAGTGGGAAAGAAAGTCAGCTAACCAGGAGTATACGAAAGGAACTCTAAGTGGATCCAAGCCACAAGCCAATGTTTGAAACTCAGTCTGAAGAGGGATCTATTTATGAACTCAAGTCTGCTTCCAGACCTCTTTTGTCACCTTGCCTTCTAGGGGTCTGCTCTCCTGTCTATAAAATGGGG
The DNA here is from genome assembly GCF_028885655.2 of Pongo abelii. Classification (NCBI taxonomy): domain Eukaryota; kingdom Metazoa; phylum Chordata; class Mammalia; order Primates; family Hominidae; genus Pongo; species Pongo abelii. The sequence goes on along the minus strand of NC_072000.2, from coordinate 36,911,312 downwards.
ATGATGTCTAAATGACCGCTGAGAGCCATCCAGGTCTAGCTTTCCATATTTTTTTGCTTCACATTTCATTTATTCTTTCAAAGAACAATGTAGAGTGTGTCAACAATATTGACATTAAGATTATGCTGCAAAAAATAGAGCCAAAATTATTGTGTAATAAACTATTAATAATATGTAAGTCTAAAATTATATTGTGTTTGTTTACAACAGAAGGAAATACAGTTAAGATATACATTCAGGTTGAAGGGGAGGAAGTTCTAGCATATTTATGTCCAGGTTTATGTTTTTGTCATGAAAAATTATAACGGCCAGTGTAAAGCAAAAACAAAATCAATCTGTTTTGGAAGGGTCTCCCTGGATTATATTCTAATTCATCACAAAATTAAGAACAAACTGCAATTGATAATGCTTGGGGTAGACCTTAAAATCTAATTAGTGAAATTACTAGTAATTCACCATTTCTTAGATTTAAATTGGGTCCTATTACTATCTATAATTCATGGAAACAAAATCAATCAAAATAATTACAATCCAATCCAAATGAGGGAAATTATTTATTTATACTCTCCCTGAAAAGAAAGAAAGAAACTTTTTCTATGATGAAATGCATCACTTATGAAACCAATTTCTATAGTCAAAATGGATAAGGTTTTATTGTTTTTGTTGTTAAGGGACTGAAATCTATTATGAAGTATAATGTGACACACAAACTATTATGACTTTTAACACTGGTTCTCTTACATGAAACTACAACTTTGGTGGTCAGGCTTTACCTAAATTATGAATATTTAGACAAATGCTATATGTTACTTAGAATATAAACCTACAAGTGACTCCCATGGTAATCTATTGGTTCTTATTCTAACAAAACAGGAAATTTTTTTATGAGTAATTTTAAATTTAGAAAATTATTCCTCTCTATACTTGAATTTACCTAAACAAATAATTTCTAGCTATCCTTTTAGCCTAAAGAGCAACTCTCTTTGAGGTCATCATTTTTCTTTACAACTAACAATAACCCACTTTACTGACCTGAACCTTTGTAAACCATAGATACGAGACTCTCTCCTGGTGTGTTAATCGGTCAACCATCAATCCTCAATAAATTCCATCTAATTGCTGGCATCTAGTGAAAGACATCACACAGGACACTGGGGAAGGATGAGACAAAGACCTTAACTGTGAAATTGGTTTTCCAAGACTAAGGCTATACCATCTTCAGAAATCTGCATTTGAAGGTGTTTATAACAGGGTGAGACCAGGCTGAGTCACCCTACCCCACATTGGATGAGAGAGCTGGCCAAAGTTAAGGACAAAAACTATAATCATGGAGAAGAACGAAACTAATAGCCCACTTGGCAATTGAGTCTTGGAAAAAAAAATACACTTTAAGTGGTTTCACAGGGTCTCTCCAGCTCAAATAGTCCAGGATTTATAAATACTCTAGTCTGGGTTGATCTGGTTCATATTGTAATTATTATAATTAGTACTAAAATACAGCTATTGAGCATTCATTTCTCTATATATTAGTTTGCAGAAGAGTTGCAAATTAAATGTGAATAGTTTTACAGATGCTGACATGTTTACAAAGTTTCACCATGCTTAGAAGAATTACCTAAGAACAACACTGGCAGGGTATCTTCTGATTACTAATTTATCTAAACATTCTGTTCATATTATCCAAATTACTTTCAAAGTAAAGACAAGCCTTAAGCAATTTCAAAACAGGGTTATTTCCAAAGCTCCTATGTTAGCCATCACATGCTAGGGTTGGAAAGAAACGTATTACTGAACAAGAACAAGGAAAAGCATACTTCCTATTCATACAAGCTTTTGGCCTGTTTCCAGTTCCAAGTTTTCCTGGCCAACATATCCTTAATACTTTTCCAGAAATGAGAAAAGAAGTAAGACTGGGTCAGTCTGCAACTAGTTTTTTTTTTACAAATTTCTCCAATGTTTCCAGAAATACTATAGCATCTCCTGACATAGTCCATGAATATATATTTCCATAGATTTTCACTGTGACTTATACCCAAGACTAAGAGTTTTCCTCATACATACCTCTGACATTTAAGAACTTTAACCAAGTTACGAGTCATTTCATATTTGATAACTTCTCTAGAACTTTGGCCAATGAAAAATGTGACTGATTCTGTAGCCTGCTCCTTCCTTACTTTTTCCCCAGTGTTTGCTTAGCTGCCTTTAGTATTTTTCATAGCTATTGTATTATATAACTTTATAAATGGCTTTTATAACTGGTTGCCTCAAAGAGTGATTCTCCTGAAACATTAAGCCATTCTTCAATACATAATTAACTTAATGAGCACCTACTGTGCCAGGCACTACTGTAGGCTTTGAGGATAAGGAGATAAAAGGCTTGAGGAGGGTGAAATGTAAATAAGCAATAAAAATGTACACAGGCTGATAAGAGAGTACAAAGGAAGGACCCCCTAATCCAAGTCTTAAGAATGAGGATGGGGAGTTCAAGAAACCTCACCTGAGTATCTGAATGGGCACTGGAAACACAAGTCATCCTGCTCAATAGAGTGCAAAAGAGGTAAGAGAAGGTAGCATTCTCTTTGAACTTCAAGAAGTGTGTTAAGGTCAGAAGGTAAGGTATAAGTTTAGGACAGACAGGACAGAAATCCTAACAGATGGGGCTAGGAAAACAGATAAATTCTAGGTTATAAAAGGCCATGAAGGACTATGGAAGCTGCTACATGGAAAATTGGAACTGAGGATGGGTAGGAGGAGAGATTGCATGCAAGGACCCCAGTCAGTTTTCAACATCAGTCAGATGAGAAAATAATGATAGGTTTAAGTAAAGCAGAGAGGATGAGGATGGAGAAGAGCTGATCTAGCCAACTTGAATAAGAAGTAGAATGTGAGGTTAACTTCCCAGTTTATACTTGGGTAGCTGGGTGGATGGTGATTTCTTCTACTTAGCTAGCCAACATGGGAGGAGAACTAGGTTTTAGATGATTCTGAGTTCAGCATCCAACCTTTTGAATCTGAGAAGCCTATGGTAGATCAAGGCAAAATGCACAATACACTTGAACATCAAGACTTAGAACTCCAGAAAGAAATCTAAGGTAGGGGTACAGAACTGCCATGAATAATCAGGTAGTGGGTAAAACCACAGAACAGAATGAGATCACCCAGTCCAGGCATGCCAGAGTAACAGAAACCAGAGACATGTTTATATTTAAGGACATATGGGGGACATAAAGTCCATTAAGGAACATAATGGGTGACTCATCATGAAAGGCATAAAACCAGGAAAAATGATAATTTGAGCCCAAGAGAGAAAAGTACCAAAAATAAATAAGGTAGTAATAAGCAGGGTGAAAAGTGGCAGAGTGGGCAATCATAGGAAATGGAATCCAGGAAGCTTGATTACCATTGGGAAATCAGTTGTGAGGAGTTGCTTCTCATAATGGGAAAGTAATTTACTCCCTAAAAACTGACTTGTGCTAAATAAAAATCACAAGCTTGGGAATCTACTAGATGAGGGTTTTAATTCTGGTTCCTTCAGTTACTAGCTGTGTTTAAGTAGAAAAGTTGTTTAATCACTCTGTGCCTCACTTTCCTTGTCTCTAAAAAAAGAAAACAATAACCACATCATTGGACATGGAGAAAAGGGAACATTTCTACACTGTTGAGAATGTAAATTAGTTCAGCCTCTATGGAAAACAGCATGAAGACTTCTCGAAAAAACTGAAAACAGAACTACTCTTTGACCTGGCAATTCCACTACTGGGTATCTACCAAAAGAATAATACATCATTATATAAGAAAGACACTTCCACTTATGTTCATCACAGCACTATTCCCAATAGCAAAGTCATGGAACCAACCTAACTGTCCATCAATGGTTGGCTGGATAAAGAAAATATGGTACTACATGGCCATAAAAAAGAATGAAATCATGCCCTTTGCAGCAACATGGATGGAGCTGGAGGCCATTATCCTGTTTTGAACTAACTCAGAAATATAAAGTCAAATACAGCATGTTCTCACTTATAAGTAGGAGCCAAACAATGGGTACACATAAACATAAAGATAGATAATACAGACTGGGGACTCCAACAGAAGGGAGGGTGGGAGTGGGGCAAGAGTTGCACAGTTACCTATTGGGTACAATTTTCACTATTTGGGTGATGTGTACACTAAAAGCCCAATCCCCCCCAGTATGCAATATACCCATGTAACAAACATGCACATATACCCCCCTGAATCTGAAATTTTTTAAAAAAAATAGATAACTATTTTCAGAAATCAAATAACATATGTAATAGTAATGAAAAGTAAGGTGAAGATTGCACAACTCTAATAAACTTTAAGACAATGTAATCAAGAATAACCAATAAAAGAATAACCACCACATCATGGGGTTATTTTGCATATTAAATTATTAAGATAACATATATAAAAATACCTACTACACTGTCTAGCACAGGATAGTCACTCAATACCTTAGTTGCCTTCTTAGACACACAAATGAATAGATACAAACCAGTCAAACCTAGAGAAGACATCTACCCTGAGTTGAGTCTTCATTCAGCTACTTAATTTGAGTATCATTCTATAATGAACCAAAGCTATATGTGAGTAACTTGCAGACTCACAGGAAATAAAATTGGGTGTCTTAGAAATGCAGTCCTATGGGCTGTACCTGATTCCATGAAAGTCACAGGGATGAGCAAATTGCTCATAGTCACTAGATAAATCACAATAGCTCGTCATGAGTTTTTAAAAAAAAACAAACACAGAAGTAGATCCTAACCTAATGGGTTTATTACACACACACACACACACACACACACACACACACACACACATGCAAACACCCACGAAAGGTTCAAATACCCATCAGGTAATAAACTTATCTCTTTAATTATGAATCTGGGGCTTGAATAAAGAAGTAAACATAGACAAGGAATTGCAATGTGCTTCAACACCAAGGTCTGAAAGAAATTGGGCCAGGTCCCCTCTAAAAAAAAAAGAGAAAGCAGAGGAAAATTTTAAAATTTAAATTTATAATGCAAGCTAAAGCCCTATAATGGTACTAGACTACTTCACAGAACTGTGATTCCATGTGATAAAATAAAACATTATTACAATAATATGAAATTGAAGCAAGGACATAATGCTTTTGTGATTTAATACCTTTTAAGGCTATTTGTTGAATTATAAAGATTTTTTTCATATTTGTTCTGAGATAATGTTTTTGTTATGTAACATATCTGATTTAAAAGTATGCTATCCTCACTTCCAGTAGAAGAAAAAATATTAAATATAGATAAGCATAAAAAGTAAACAGTTGGATTAAGGACGCAGATGAACGACACATAAAAAGTTGGAATGATTTCAGGGGAATTGCCTTTTCATTCACTGGGCTCCAGCCACAGAAAGCAACACAGTGGCTATAATCATACCCAATGCAGACATCACCAGGCAACTCAGTTTATTCAGAAAATGCCCTCTTAGCCACATTTGACTTCTGTATATGGAGGTACACCCACCCAACCCTAAGCAATACACAATTCTGCAAATACACAGCATTAATTTTGTTTTACCCACCTAACCCCTTAACTCATTCACAGCCAAAGTGAAAGGACACTGAGAAAAATGAAGTTCTGTATAAGAAAAGAAAAACGAAAACGGCTAGGAAAAGAATCACACTGAGTAGTATTGATAAGCAAGATTGATGGCTTCAGATTTCTCTTTGTGTTTACTGACAAAAGGCAGCATGCAGTAGCAGGCTCAGCTTGTTCCAATGAAAAATGAGCAGGGTTAGCAGATTGCCTACCTCCAAAAAATGCTTTCTAGAACACCAGCTATCTGTTTCTGGTCTAACATTTTCCATGCCCAATATATACTGTATTTTACCTTTGGTAATACAGTTAGAATTTATACCCATTTTGAGAAGTATAAATACATTTATTTGTGCATTTGTTTGGTTGTTTCAAGAGTAACAAGACCTTCTGAATAAGGGCAGGTTATTATAAAAGATATTATCCATGGTATTTATGCAACCAAGTATGCACATGAATTTTTGGGAGGAAAAAATAACCCTACTCAAGTAGTTGGTCTCATTCCTATACTTCAAACATTCCTATACTTCAAACACCAAAGGCTGAAAAATGAGCAACCGTAAAACAAAAGAGGAAGGAAAAAAAGAGGATCATTCATAACCACAATCAAGCATGAATAATTACCAATTTTGAATGTAAAGATCATTCAAATAAATGTAACTGATGGATCCTCCACATAGGGTGCAAGTCAAAGTAAACAGACAGTCCACTTTAGAAAGTGTCTAGTGAATTGATTTAACAAGTTTAATGCGAGCATCAGTGTGGGGCTATTACTGATCGTAAGCTTTACTGATGTTATTTGTTCGCTTGGAAAAATACCGCTCTTTGGAATGAGCACATTAAGGCTAAAATTGCAGAGAAAACCCTATTACAACTTTATTGCTGGCAAATTGGAACCAAACCTTGTCTGTATATCAATTACTTAGAGTTACCACAGAGATAAAGCCTCTTTTTCCTTTTTTTTTTTTTTTTTTTTGTATGTGTAGGCTCAATCTTGAAGACAGCAATGAGAAACTCCTTATTATACCCTACCAACATCACTAGGTTTTCTCAGCAATTTCAAGAAATTGTCAATTAAGTTCTTTTTATTAGGTTCCAAAAGCTGTTAAGTCAAACACAAATCTATCATAAGGCTTGTAACAGCATGTTATTTAGGCACATTTCAATGCTTCACTCTCATTATCTACCTACCCCGATGTAACTGCAAAGTTCCTGTAAAGTAAAGGAGTTTCTTATTGATTATTTGGGTTCACAGAAATTTGGAGTAAGTGGCCACTTGTTTGTAGCAAATGCTGTACCAAACTCCCATTCTTATTAAAAGTGGGGATGGAACAGTAACAATTATATATGTATATGTAGGGGTGTGCGTGTGTGTGTGTGTGTGTGTGTGTGTGTGTATGACAGATTTGCTTCCAAACGTGTTACAATAGAGGGACTGAGTTTGATGCAGTTACCCAGTGTAGTAAGCATTCAAAAAGCATAAACTCAAGGTTTTCAAATAGTGGTACAAATGTATCCATTATTTGCTGATTTCACTTGTGAACTGTGAGATCATTAAAACGCAGCATCAATTCATCCAGATGGCAATTGATGACAAAACTGCACTGTAAAGCGGCAGGGATTACAGGAACATGTAAGCGGTTGTCCTTCTTGCTCCCTGACCTAAGAAAGAGTAAATGCTTTGAAAAGACAATCCTGCAGGTCCCCAGGAAGAAGGAAAGAGTTAGTATCCTTGAAAGAGCAAAACAATAGAGGTGCATAGAGGTCAGCCCCAGAGGCAGCTGCTCCTTTGACCTTCTAGACAGACAAATGAGGCTTAATAGGAAAGGGAGACAAAATGGCACATAATTCTAATGAATAAATATGGCCCAGTGCTATTCAGGAGTCTTGCACTGAAGGCATTCCACGACATCCACATTTCAGATGAGACTGTTAGGGAAGAAAAAAAAAAAGGTGGGGGGGACGGGAATTAAAATGGAGTAAAGTGGATGGGCACCAACTGAACAATACTATGTTCTTCAGTTTGACTCTTCGAAATAATTTTGATTATTGACTTCGCTTTGGAAAAAAGGCGAAAAGTAAGAATAAGTAGTGTTTACATAATCTTAAATCCCCTGCCCTACTTACTCAATAAAAATGAGTACTGTTATAATCTTTGAAAATTTTAACAGTCTCTATAAAGATTTAAATTTTTATTTAACTTATTTCCTAAGACATGTCAGTCAGCAATTTGAGCCTGACTTGTAGGGACTGCAAGCTAGTAGGGTCAATTTACTTCCGTGGTATACGTTCAAATATAGTCAGTACTTTAAACCCAATTCTAAACATAACTCAACTCCTGAAACAGGAGTCAAAGAATAACACGAAGAAAGTATGCATGCCATACTGAAAAAGCAACACATTTGCAGAATTCCAAAAGGCATCTACTGTGCTCTCAGATTTTCACTGCTGTGGTTTTATAAGAATTGTTTTATTGAAATCTGACTTCAAACTTGGGTTTTCACAGCATCTTGCTGTAGCCTGACTACTTGGTCACAGGCTAACGACATTTGAAGAGGAAGAAGGTCAAAGCTATCATTATGATGGTGACAACAAATCACAGTGGGAAAAATAAGTTTTATTTATTACTCTTAATACAAGAAACCTTTACTGTGGAATATAATTGCACTGTCACTACACACCAGAGATTTTTAATCCCCAATCATTTCAACATATTTTACAGTTCATTACCTTTCTCCAGCTAGATATAGCAAGAAAGACTCTCCCGAGCCTATACAAAAGCATTAAAAAATCTACTATTTTTACACTCATATTTTAACCATGCAAAATACTGAATGGGGAATTAGAAGAGGTGAAAAACTTGTATATTTCAAGTGAACACTGGAATAAAAATATACATTTCATAATCAATTTTAAATCTCTCTGCTAAAGATTAGAACATCCAAAATTATGAATCATGAAAAGAATTGGAGGCTGTTTAACATACTGGTAAGAATTTTAAATTGTTTTTATGACAGCCAATGTGGCAGTGTCCAGACTAAACAAGACAGACTACAGACCTTGCCAGCAACATACACAATCCTGCAGCTGATACAAAGTTATGTTGTCTTTAGGAAGAGATTATCTGTTATGATTCTCATAAGTTCTAATAAGTGTCACTGTGAAAAGGTAAGCAGTTGTATCACTGTGAATTTGGTTCAGTAAAAACCTATCACTTGCAGTCATTTTTCACACATTGTAGCTCATGCATCTTGCCCTGCATGGATTGAACTTGGCTTTCATCACAATTTTGCCATGACAGAAGTTGTCTAGTTAGCTAAACTATATCATGAAAATAGAATGCCCTTTTTAAACACTCTGGATTCTGCAAACACTGCCCTCCTGGGTTTGGGGTGCTTGTCTTTCCAGGTCTGTAATGAACCTGAGAACAAAGACTAGGGTGAATGTATATTCTCTACAGTTTTCATCTTGTAACCCACACTTCACTACTAAGGATGATTTCTAAAAAATAAAAAAAGTACTATTAGCAAATAGGTTTTAATTTAAAGTAATTCTATCTTTTCGACATGAGGACTTCTAAAAACAAATTATGGAAGGTTATGTTTGAAGTTAAACTGCTTAATTTCCAATCTGAATATGACTTTTTATGTGGAAATTGTGACAAATACACAATAAAGTGTGGTCATTTTACCAACTTGTAGTGAATTTTACCAAAAAGTGGCAAGAATTTACAAGAAAAGCCTACATGAATGCACAATGCCCCGCTGTCCTTGCATATGCACCACCAGGATCATAAAGGGCTTCCACTGTGGCAGTTAAGGCAACCAGTCTCTATTTCAAAATCAGCCCAAAGCCTTCTCCTCATATTCAAGTAAAGGAAAAAGGCAATTCTGAATATTTCTAAAAAATTTCATCAGAAAAAAAGTAATGTAAAACAAAAGGCAATACTGTCTATTCATAATCAGCTATTTGAGGTACTGAAAGGCTTAGCTGGTTTCCCCAAAGAGTCGAAATCAGAAAATATTTTATCTGCAATGGTATTTACAACGCTAAAAAAATTAAAATTAAATGCAATTGATAACATCCCATTAACACAGGTAATAATGGGGAGAGTACTTTAGAATGTACATTTAAAGTACTCTCTTTTAAAATATATTCTACTTTAGAATGTAAGGAAGTTTGCACAAATACAGTGCTAGAAAGTTCTGTCTTTGCCTATTATTTCTTTTCTTTCTTTCTTTTTTTTGTTTTTGTTTTTGTTTTTGTTAACATACTGGTAAGTTTGTTACCAGTAAAAATAACCTACCATTTATTTTGTTTGTTGAAACAGAGTCTTGCTCTATCACCCAGGTGGGAGTGCAATGACATGGTCTTGGCTCACTGCAACCTCTGCCTCCCGGGTTCAAGCAATTCTCCTGCCTCAGCCTCCCAAGTAGCTGAGATTACAGGCACCCACCACCACGCCCGGCTTTTTTTTTTTTTGTATTTTTAATAGAGATGGGGTTTCACCATGTTGGCCAGCCTGGTCTCGAACTCCTGATCCTCAGGTGATCCACCCGCCTTGGCCTCCCAGAGTGGTGGGATTACAGACGTGAGCCACCATGCCTGGCCTGCCTACTATTTCATTAGGACAGCTTAGATTAGGAACAACACATTCTCTTCCAAAGACTAGAACTTTGTCAGACCAACTTCAAAGTAGATACTTTTCTAATTAGAATCAAAGCTCTGAATATAGGAAAGGAACAAGAGAGCACTTAGTTCTTTTTTTTCTTTTTTTTTTTTTGAGATGGAGTCTCGCTGTCGCCCAGGCTGGAGTGCAGTGGCGCGATCTCGGCTCACTGCAAGCTCCGCCCCCTGGGGTTCACGCCATTCTCCTGCCTCAGCCTCCCGAGTAGCTGGGACTAGAGGCGCCCGCCACCTCGCCCCGCTAATTTTTTGTATTTTTAGTAGAGACGGGGTTTCACCGTGTTAGCCAGGTTGGTCTTGATCTCCTGACCTCGTGATCCGCCCGCCTCAGCCTCCCAAAGTGCTGGGATTACAGGCGTGAGCCACCGCGCCCGGCCGAGCACTTAGTTCTTAACAGGAGTGGGCACTGGGCTGCTGCTCCCACTCAGCTTATCTCATGCTGTCTGCACCACGACTTATGAGGTGGGCGCTAACAGTCTCAGTGACACAGAGATGGAAACTGAGGCTCGGGGCATATCATAAACTTACCCGAGGTTACACAGCTGGTTACTGGCAGAGCCAAGCTCTGACCTCAAGTCAGGTGACTTCCATATCCATGTCCTCACTGCCAACTATAAAGTTGTTGAAAGGAGAAAAAGCAGCAACTAAAAAGCAAGACTTTGTTTGTTTTTAAGGATCATAGAAGTTGGCGAGCCAGCTAAAAAAAAAAAAAACACCTATTGCTAACAAAAAATTAAAATATGATTTGGTATTGATATTGTACATTGTCTAGAACACTTAAAGTTGTGACTCGTCTAACTATTTTTTTTTTAATTCACCATAGTATGAGATAGTTTTGGACTTTCTCACTAACACAGTGTCAGGAAATGTTTGACAGACAACCCAAACAAGTATTAGAGGAAACTGTAATAGGTCCTCAACACAGTGTGTTTAACTCTGTGAAATGTCAAATCTGGTTTGGAAATTCTTCTTACTATTGTACTTGAGAATATTTCTTGTGAATAACAGGGTGGATAGAGCATATCCATTTCATATTCCTATCTGGTAATTTACTTCTGGTATAAATATGTATTATCAATCATTTAAAAATAACCTACTTTTTAATAGGCTACTTTAAAGGAATCTAATATCTTGTCAACAGATACCCCCTATTTCAGAACCAGGAAGCACCTATCTGATTGAGGGGAGAAGAGAGAAGTTAGGACAGAACCCTACGTCACATAAGTTAAGGGCTTTGGATCTGGAGATAGATTATCTGGGTTTGAATTGTGGTTATTCTAACTGGTTAATTCTGTATTGTGAGGATTAGATGAGATAATCCATGAAGTGCACTTAATAGAACCTGGCACACAGAAATACTCAGTAGTATTAGTTATCATTATTATTCTCCAATGAGGTTGATCATCACAACTGTCTAACAGATAGTCAATGAATGTTTTGAATCAGGTGGTATGACTAGGGCATCTATATATGATTTTAATATGATTAAAATATATTTTAAATATTAAAATATATTTAATTTATATTTTATGATTATATTAAAATATATTTAAAAATATTAAAATATAATCATATTAAAAAATAATACAATATAATCATATTAAAAAAAGTATCACCTATAGCCCCAGTCATACCACCTGCTTTTATGAAAAGGAGTCTATATCCTTCCCATAAAAGCCTTCAGCTACATCAGGAAAACTGCCAGGGTGAGGAACCAAGGCCTAGAGCTATGGTTTTCAAATAGCCTTCTGTGTATTTGTGTGTATCTGTTGTCAAGATAAAATATTATCAGACTAAACAAGAAAAGAAGTTTAAAGCCACTGGCCTAGAGGAAAACCACTTGTCCCAAAATCAAGTGCAAAGACAAGTCAGAAGAAAACAATGCAAGGAAGGCACGATCACTCAAGTTGACATGTATGGGGTGGCCTTTACTCATGCCTTGCTGAGTTGAGGTTTTAGCTTTCAGCATTCCAGATTGGGCAAGCATAAATAATTAAAGGCTCTGGTAAAGTGGTATAGTAGAAAGAGTAGAGAACTGGTCAAAGGAGTATTATAATACTGACTGTACCACTTAGAGGCCATTTAGCCTCATGTTTAGCCTCTCTTGGCATGTTTCATCTGTAAAATGAAAATAATATATTTTAGAGTTTGTAGGAGACAAAATTAAAGCAAGCTACCAAAAAAATTTGCAGATAAATATAAGTTGTTTTTTTTTTTTTACTTAACATTACATCCATAAGATATAAGGTCCAAGATAGCAGAAGCCACAAGTGTTTATGTACCACTATCATTTCAAGATCTTTATTCCTAGAAGCATCATATAGTTCTAAATGCCCAACTGCTTTCAGAGCTAGATCAACTCAAAAGACTGATAAAGTAAATAAATGCAGTTCAATTAAGTAACTACTTAAAAACAGAAAATAATTTTTTAATTTCTAAAACATTTATTGGGTATTCTCTATAAGCTTGGAAGAAGTGGAAGATATAAGTCTCCATGTAACTAGGAAGTAAAATGCAAATTATAACAATGTGAACCAACCCAAAATGGTGAAAATCCTAATATTGTGCTTTGGTGCATAGTTTTGTTTTTTTTTTTAACAAATGTAGATATCAATAAAATTGAAAGTTAGATTTTTCAAATAGTAGGCCTAGTGCAAAAAGACACCCCAACATGTATAGGAAATCAAACAAACCTATGTGCACAGAACTGAAGTGAGCTGGGCTGGGAAGCCTTCTAGAAAAAAAAGCTTTCCCATTATTTTATTCCTTTCTAAACATCAATTGGTCAGTCACATTTTTAAAAGCAATAGTAACTTTTCCCTTTAGAGAACATTAATGATGTTTTGGACTGACACTAAATAAAAATACAAATTGTCACCAAAATATCTGTTTTTCCTCCTTCCATTGCTCCTGGGAAGCTCTTACTCATCCTTCAGCCTTCAGCTTGCACTTTTTTTTTTTTAAATTGGTAAAGCTGGCTTATGTGTTTTGCCATAAACTGCCATGGTGCTCTAGGCCAATGCCAAAGGTAGCATCTTTGTTCTTCTTAAATGTCTATGTTCTGTGCTAGCTTATCCTGGAACAGACCTTCAGCATCCAGGCAGCAGACACAGACAAGTCCTTAGCCCACAGGAGGAGATTAATAATTGGCTGTTGATAATATGAGTGAATGGTTCTCAGAGTGTGTTTCACCAGCAGCAGCAGCATCACCTGGGAACTAGTTAAAATGCAAATTATTGGACCCCACCCTAGACTTACTGAATCAGAAACACTGGAAGAGGGGTCTAGCAATGTTTTATCAAGACCTCCAGATGATTCTGATGCATGCTGAACTGTGAGAACCACTGGAGTAGGTATTCAAAAAAAAGTCTCGGTAATACATTACTTAGGATTAACAAGAAAGAATGGCATTCTCAGACATAGTGATTATAGGTAAAGAGATAGATATCCCAGTTTGCATTATTCTCTCCAGAAACTTTCTCTGATGAGGCTTTTCTGCTTCCATTATAAAGTTATTCATTTATTTTTATCCTTTCAGGTCACAATGGTGCATAAAACATTATGTTAGTAATAATTTTTGCTAGATATATATTTAAAATAAAAACCAAACAACAGAAAACAATTAAAACTTAACCTTTCTCTGTAACTTGCATGCATATGGAGGTTACTGGATAAACATTAAGGAAAACATGATTTTTAAAAAACAGTCCCCTTAATTTGTTCCTAGGCCCAAATTTTAATAAAAATGTGCTTTAGGCTTAAAAGCCTTCAAATATAGACTGTAGAGATGGCAGACTTTAAGGACTACTCATTTTTAACATTTTTTACTCAAAGAAAATATTTTATGCATTTACACATCATCTAATGCTACAGCACTGCATGAAGAGCAGTACAATGAATTTGTAGCATATTGTCTTAGATTTATCTTGGAGCAATGTAAGCACAAACCATATTATCTCTGAAGCAGCTACTTGCATTTGGGTCTAATCAAGAGAAGAGAGTGACTATTCATGAAAAATCTTCCCTGAACTGAAAAGCTATCAAGAGATTAGAAAATAATAATACCCAAATCTCTAAGAAAAAGCCACATATGATCTTCATAGTTTGAATAATGTTGACGCATCTGAACCTCTCTTCTCGCTTACCTTCTCTAATCTTTAGCTTACTCTGACTAAGACATTTGAAAAGGCTATGAATGAAAAATGATTCACTAAGCTCATTTCTGTTTTTATAAGCAATCTCTGCAGACTCAGACACCACCATATATTTTCCAGCTAAGTTGTGGAAAGATCGTCATTAGAAATTGTATTACAAATGGGCACTTACTTATGTACCACTTTCAGGGAAGGGAAAAAATGGGACAGGTGGTCATACAAAAATCTGAAATTCCCATGGCTTCCTGACTTTTATAGGAGAAGGGTACTTGACACATCTACTGTCAAATGTAGAAAATCTAATTCATCTTGAATTTGAGAAGGGAACTATAAACCAAAATACATCTTGCGTTATTTGTTTTTTATTCTCAATACTATTCTTTCTCTATTCTTTATTCTGCTCAGTGAGTTTGCGACTTATTTTTCTTCACCAAAAGGTTGAGCACTGAAGAATCATAAGATAGCCAAAATAAAAATCATAACCTTCTCTGAATTATTAGTATATCAATTGGAAAACAAAATTTTTATAAGGGAGACTTCTAAGTGGCCTGTTATCAGAATTGCTACTTACAAGGGTTTACAAATGAAGAAGTAAGTTTATCACTTATTATTTAAAACATGAAACTATTTTCATGTTACATCAATATGCATGTCTAGAAGCTTGTTTAAGGAAACTATTCACCATGCAAAGTTTTAAATGCACAGTATCAAAGAATAATTTTTGACATTTTGATTCATACATGCTTATAAAGCTCCAAGACAACATGGTTTAATTATAAAACATTTTTCTACTGCCTTAGTCATGCCAATTAAATTTGATTGGATACTTTCTTTATTCAACAAGCTCCTTTCATGTCATTTTAATTTACTGTCAAAGCAGCCTGAATATTGGAAACTAAATTATTTACTACAGCCCATAAGCCAATAATGTTCCATTTGTCTCGTACAGAGGGAGACTAGACTAACAAGATTATTAAGGACATTACTTGTAATAGCGAATGTCCTTCACTTTATTTGAGCTTCATGCTGTGCTTTCAGAGATCATACTTCAAAAGAGCTCCATTTCATTCCGTCACAGAACCTCTGATATAAATTATTCTCCACTCCCTTTGTAATATTCTGATCATAGAGAAAGTGGACCCAATATTGTTGGACTGAAATGGAGGCATGCTCTCTTCTAAGACAGCTACATAGTTTGTGTTAAACACCTTTGATGCACTCCCTTGTGCCAATACTGCAAAACAAGAAAAAATCAGTCAAATTTATCTTATAGTGATAATATCTCACACATTACATTTACAAAAGCTTTTTGTTTTCACTGTCTAGAATGCAAAAAAATGCTTCTAAGATTCTAGGACATCTAAGTAAATCAATAGCCTTAGTTTTCAGAAAATCAGAGTTCACCAGGCATAGTATATCTAGACAAGACACTTCATGCAGAGCTTCACTACTGTGAAATCCTAGAAAATGAATTAAAATGTCTCAACCAGAAGCACTCTTAAAAGAAGAGAAAATAAACAGAGCTATGGTAAACTCTAATATGCCAGTGGTCCAAGGGAATTCTGCTGAGGTTAGCCTCATGCTAAGACTTATTTAACATCTTCATTAGTGGTCTGGAGAGGGAGGAAACACATCAATTATATTCACAAACGGCAATTAATTGGGAAGTGTTGTAATTATTAGTATAAAAATGAAAAAGAACACAAAGAAGGCTGCAGAGGCCAAACCTATGGAAAAAAACTTCTAAAATGGCAACTGATCAGTAAATTAAAAGGTTATAACAGAGTAGAAATATTAAGTCCCTAAGAGGTGCTTAAAAACTACATTTTAAAGATTACAAAATGATGTCAGACTAGGAACCAGCTGTAAAACAGTTCAAAATAATGGCAATAATGAAAGGAAGCGATGTGGTCTCTCAAGAGAGGAAAAAGCAGAGCATGGGAAACAACAAATGTTCCCTTGACTTCTCCAACAGTGAATTGGAGTTTATTAAAGAAGAGTACTAACCAGAAGAAAAATACAAAATAATATATGTTACAATAAATGTTTATTTTAGCTTGATGATGAATTAAACATCATCAACAGACAAGGCTATCAACACAAAAAGAAGGCTTTATTTCATGTAATGAAATTAGACAAAGAGTCCAATTATTATTTAATACAGCTTAGAGAGGTACATGAAATATAAAATTGAAATGTATTAAAAAGAAAAAGAAAAAGAAGAGTAGGGACCCAAAATGGAGCCAGGAATTAGCTTAACATAAACAGTTATTTTGGTTTTAAACCAGATATGTTGAGTAGTAAACTATGGCATTCTTTAAGTGAATGATCAGGCATTCTGTAAGTGAATGATCAGAGTACACTGCAAAGGGTTCCAGCTTTGTAAGTGAACTAACAGAATCCTATGAATAATATATTTTAGAAATCTTATATATTGCAAAAGATTATCAAATCATCCTCTCTCTTACATGCATCCTTCCATGCAAGGTAAAACAATTCCACCAAAACAACAGAAAGAATTACATTGTGCAACTGATGTAAAGCACATTTTCTCTAGTAAAGTGGAACAGGCTATTTAGTAGTGCTTTGACCATTAAGCAATCAACCATCTTTTGATAAAGGAAAATATAGTAGGCCCTTAGCCACATTTGAGGGGTTCTACTCCTATGGTTAAAAGCAGTGCATTCTCTCACAAGTTTTTCTTCAGTTACTGCACTGTTTAACTCAATTATGAAAAAAAAAACTATTTCTAATTTTGTTGAAGTAAATATATGTGAAGGGAGCAAATTGCACTTTCTAGGCGATAGGTCTCCATTTTGATGCTGGAGAGCACAAGGTGACACTTCTGTACACGGCTCAGATTTATGCAATAATGGGCAAATATTTCAAGGCAAATGCAGCTATAATGTTTATGTTAAAAACAATAGGTTATGACAGCAGTCAGATGTTCTATATCCCTCAAGTGTTGAAAATAAATTGTTTCTTTTTGCACACAAGAGATGGAGATTACCAAGGTGAAACATGACAGAAAATTTGTAGAAAATGATCTTGTCTGTGAGCAAGGCTTGCTTCCTGGTACTGATGGATAAAAACAGTACCCCACAGGCCACTGTGAGTTGCCTTAATGAGTCAAATGACAATGAATTTTGAACAAAGATCCTTGAAAAAACTGTTTTCTTATCTGTCTTCTACTAAAATTTGATTCACATATTAAATAACAAAATTTTGAGTTCAAACATCACCTAGTGCCAAGTTTGTTTCCTTTCAAGATGGTTGTAAGCCTGGCACATATTAAATCCTCAGTAGTTATCTGTTGGATGAAGTGGTTTTCTGTAAGTACACACCTCTCTTCCACTTGCTCATCTCTTTTTCCCCTGAAACTCCCCTCTATCACTTAACTAAAAGAAAACCAATGTTTCTCAGCACTAATACACTGAGAAGTCCTCTTACCTCCTCTCCCCTCAGACCCCCAGGTGAACAAATTGGAAGCTAATAAATGTGAGGCCAAATAAATGCCATTGAAAAAATGATATAAACATGCTGGTTTCATTTTAGCTCACTCGAAGCCTTTTGAAGTCTTGATCACATACTTATTTTTTATGACTGACATAACCTCACACGTGAAGGACAAATGATAAGCAGCAGTGATTTGTTATAACTCTTAGTACCTTGTATGACTTGCAGAAGTGGAGAATTTGCCTCAACTTGTACACATATTAGTTTCAGCTGACTAAATTACCAGACATTCCACACGAAGCAAGACTTTCCATATTCATTTTATATGGCATTCTGTGATTTATTCTTCCATTATTAGACCATTTGCCTTGGTAAAAGAACTAATTACTAAATTCACTACCACAAATGGGAAGAACTAACTCATTGTACTGCCCCACTAGGTAAAAGTTACAAGAAGAATTTCCTTACAGCCTTGATTCAGTTAAACTTGGTTTTCATTTCAATAATAGACATCTACAGACAGTATCGTCTTTTGCCATTTTAATGTCTTAAGACTTCTAAAAACAACGTGCAGCAGAAAATTAAATAAAACATTATACTAGGTCATTCAAACTACTCAAATTTGTAAATAGGTATTTTTCCTCTGTATCAACAATGATTCATCTTCCTGATCCATGATCTACTTAATCTGAAACTTAAACATAACCAGCAATAGTTTATTCAGAAGAGTTTACAACATTTGTCTGTAGGACTACAGAGAGAATGGAAATAGAAACCAACTAATTGTAAAGAACAAGGATATGCTTTCAATAAAAAAGGTCGCATTTTAAAACTTGTCATTTTCCATTTACATGCATATTAACAGAATTCATTATCCTAGTACTTCCTATTTGAAGATTATCAATATCAGCTCTAACATTTATAATCCTAGAACTGTCTGGGGTCTGCAGGTAATATGTTTACGATCTTAGTGACTTCTTTGGAGTTAATGTCATGTATTTCTTAGCTCCAAATTGAGCATGAACAAAGGTATGCCTCGTAGACTTTGAATTTATCAATCATTTGCCTTCCCAAAACATGTTAATTCATTTTTTCTGAGCCAATCAATATTTTAATTTTTTAAATAATTCTTTTTGAAAAATGTGCTATGAATTCCTAAGATTGGGTTCTTTATGCAAAAGCAGAAATGTATACATTTTGCTTGTGAAAATGTACATGAGAAAAACTAAATATATATAAATATATTGTAAATATATTCATTTTAATGTTATAATTATAGCATATGCAAAAATGCAGTTTATATACTGCATTCAAATATTTTAATATACTTACCTTCTTTATGTAAATACCTGTGCATTAAGTTCTATAAATAAAATTGTAATATAGAGTGAATAACATTTCAACATAGAAAAATATATGTATATGCAAATCTACAGATATATATGTATGCATGTATTTTCCTGATTGAACTTTATATACTACCCTCCACTTTGACTGAAACAGTGAAATAACTAGCATGTTGCCTCTCTGAAGCCGAAAGCAATTTCCTTTTCTAATTTTAGTTATGCAAAGCCTATGGGCATCATCAGCATTTAGTAATTAGTTTTATAATTACTGCTGTTTTGCTCACTGTCATTCAATTTTTCTTACAACATGGTCTGGGATTGAAACATCCCACATCCACAGCTGTGTAAATTGCTATCCATTTATAAGGCAAAAAAAGTAACATTCCACATACATCATTATTCAGTCAAGAATGTGCTGCTGGTACTTAGGTGATGCCTTGAGTGCATAAGCTGCCCACTAAAGTGCCAAGAAAAATGGCATTCCAAATTCCAGGAAATGCTGTTTAACAAAGTAGGAGAAAACATGAGAGCTACAGTAAGATTACATCAACGAGCATGATGAAATATCAGAAATCTAAAGAATGTGACGTCAAGTCTTTAAAGTGTTAAATAACCACACTCCACTTCTATAGTAAAGATTCAATGAACACATACCTATGTATCCACGGTTGCTGTGTTGTGTTAAAAACATGACGTTTCTTCAAAAAGGCAACCATAGCCTATGAAAGGCTTAATCATAATATGTTAAGTTTTTCCTAAAAGCCACTGAAAACAAACAAAAATCTCATTATTTAGATAATTCAGTTTGATTGTTGTAATGAACTGTAACATCAAAACACTGATTTATCTTTCATAAAGACTGAAAACTTTAAAGCTAAGACAGGTTCAGTATAATGTTGCTGTGGTCAATGTGAACATAAACAGCTTCTCCAAGAAACTGAGAGCACTGTTTGAATATATCTTTGAATATATGAATTTTTCCACATTTTCTTAAGACCTGTGGAAAATCGAGACAAAATGATTTTACTTTGCCATGTCACAGACTACAATGTCGAAGCCAGACCTGGGAATGTCCATCAACCAAGGTCACAGGGAGTTGACTTCAAAGCCAGCCACAAGTCTCAGGGCATCTCTGCCTTGAGAAAATGCACTAACATCCTCCAGGCTAGGGTTGTTCTTTAGTTTAATAAGCAACTCACACTGCACCTGATATCCGATGCTCTCACAAATGCTTTCCAAATTTTTTATATCAATAAGTCTTGTTTCTACAAATAAATTACAAACGTTTCATGAAGAGAAATGCATCTTCTATTTCTTTTCTATCTCCAAGCTCCATGCACACATGTCAGATGGATAATATATACTTTCAATTCTAAATTAATAAATAAAATTACAATGAGGTAATAAAAAGGAGAGAAACTGTTAATAACTTTAAGACTTTCAACTAGACAGATGCTGTGCAAGTAACACACAGGAGCAGGCCAGAGCTTGAGGTGGAACAAAATGAGGGAACCTGCTGGTCAGGAAGAGAGCTTTAGCTTCAATCCATCACTTCTGGACAAGCACAGGCATCTAAAAACAATCCTTTCCTCTTTGGTTTTTTTTCAGTGGTGACAGGAGATGAATCCAGAAAGGACAGAAGTCAAACCAGAACCAACCTTGCCATCTTTCTCACTTTGAACCCTGGGGCATAGAGAACCTGCTGATTAAGATGAATCAAATAGATGCTAACTATCTCTCAGAATTGTATCATGTTGTGACCAGCCTGGGCAACACTGTGAGACCCCGTGTCTACAAAAAATTAAAAAATAATTAGTCAGACTTGGGGATGCACACCTATAGTCCCTGCTACTCATGAGGCTGAGGTAGGAGGATCGCTTGAGTCCAGGAGTTCAAGGTTGCCATGAACTATGATTGTGCCAATGCACTCCAGCCTGGGTGACAGAGCAACACCCTGTCTCAAAAAAAAAAAAAAATGAATTGTATCAACAGAACTTTTAGTCTTTTGTATGCAAGATGTACTTGCAGTCAAAAGATTCATTTGGTTCTGTGTCTCTGAGAGGGATAAATACAGATTTCAGAGTTTTTATTTCCTCCTGAACAGAATGACAGTAGATTTGGACTAAGTATCTCAGTTCAAATATTTCTGTTCAAAACTATGATTGTATTTGGGTGTATATATGTGCACCCTGTATATATTACCTACTTAGAGAGTCTCTAGCATCATTTTCCCCCAGTTTTTACTTTCTCCTTCAAATATATGCCATCAGAGAACACCAAAGAGGATTCATCAAGGAAGGAATAACAGAGTTGTTGATTTCACTCTTACCACAGTGATTATAATCTACATTATGCTTAACCTGCTAGTTGCACATTTTTAGCTGAAAAAAAAGGAAAGCCACAAATCAGACAAAAGCTAAAGAGATCAACCATTATTTCAGTGAACAAAAAGACCACAAATTCTCACTCCTCATTTATACTATCGCTTAATTAACGCATGCAGGTAAAAAGAAGCCAAACAAAGGACAAAAAAAGAGTGAAAAGATTTCTCTTTAACACATTTACACATAAATTAATAAAGTTTAAAGGCATCTATGGCAGGAGGAGTGTGGGGTGGTAGAGGAATTCGTTCATCAAATACAATTGTTTTAAACTTAAGAAATGTGGGTAACACAAAATTTATTATTTCCAAAGCTATATTTTCCCCATTAATGCATAGTCCTTCATTTACACATTGAGTTGATGAAATGAATGACCTTCAGTATCTGGTTTTATCTAGTTTGTAGCCTACAATTTAAATGTTGTATATTTTTCAAATTTTACTGTGCCATTACAGACATAGCTACAATACCGTATCTATTCAAGTTGTCAGAAAGCGTCATGAGCAAAATCTCTTATTATAGCCAAATGCTTACAGATGGTGAGTTGCAACATGAGCAATCAAAAACCAAATGTGGGAATCTAGGAACAGTGATACGAGCTTGAAGTCTACTGAAATTTACTGTTCATAGGTATAGTGTTCTAGACCCGTAGTAAACTTGATAATTTTCTAAAAAGCCAAAACAAAAAAATTATGCAAACTTTTTTGGGGAAATGGGACAAAAGAGAGTCTACACAAAGGATGGCATTCGCGCAAAATGTGCTCTGGTCTAGCCACCACATGGCCACGGTTTTCTCGCTCACCAACTCTCTCTAACTTCATTTCTAGTTTCATATAACTGAACTGGCCAGACATACGAGCCGGAAGAGAAGTCTATTTAGTGAGTGGTTAGAATTTGGCTACACTAAACATTAAAAGGGCTAAGGAAAAATGGCATTTAATAAAATGCATCTAGAAGAAATACATCTCTAACCATAGAGGCAACCACAGTTTGTCTTTCAAATCTTAGTACAATAATTTTAATCAACAACTGAATTCCTATTTGCATGCCTAAATCCCTTAGGTCTGCTTATTACTTGCCCATTTCTTGGGTGCAGGCTGATTTAGACAAGAATGCTAGAAAGATTCCAGAGAAAATATTTATAACTTTTGATTTATTATACACACTTACCTGAAGAGTATCTCGTTTATGGAAAGTCTAATAAAAGTAAAATTATTTTTTAAAGGGAATTGCCACCAGACAAAATTTTGGGGGAAAAACTGGAGAAAAAAAAGCTAGCAAACCAAAAACTAGGTTTTTATAACTTTCAAGGACCCTTTTAACTTAAAAACGTATTTTAGTGTTTTGCTGTCACTAAGACTTCTTTTCCACTAGTGCTTTATCTAATATACATTTGAATTGACAGCATAGTTGTATCTGGTTATAAATTATTTTACATATTAAGAATGCACATTTCAAAGAAAAAGTCTTCATTAGACAGTCTGAATAGGATTAATACAAAGGACGCAGACCAACATAGTGTAATTGTTTTTCATTATATTTGATAGCATAGGGTTAATATGCTTAAATGCAAATAACTACAACTCTTTATCAGGATAGATTTCAAATGAATAAATACCTCAAGTATGAATACTGAGTTCCCTTAAGGTAATTTAGGAACAAGAAGGTCACCTGCAAGTCCTTTCTACAACTGCTAATTCCCATTAACCCTAACAGCACTAAATATTAAAGGGTTAAAATAAGCATAAATTAGCTTTATTGTCAATCATTACATACAGAAGAATAATTAACTCAGTATGTTTATTTATCTACTTTTGCTACTTGATTAAATGAATGATTGATGACAGGTTCCTTGTTTTCTTTTTATCCTTTTTGTCAGTATAAATGATCAGTATGTAACTAAACGGTGACAATAAAATGAAATCATTAGCAACCTAAAATGCAGGATGACCTACATGTAAGAGCTTCTGTCTCCTTTGCTACTGAGAAATCTAGTCAGATTCATTTGCATCCAAAACAAACCTGTAATATAGTTAAAAGTACTTCCATTCAGGTGCTTTTCCCTCAATTTCCACTTAGTTTGCTATGTCTATAGCTATGCTAAAGGCCATTCATTTATTTTAAAGTCAGTAAATAAAGTTAATTTATAGCATTCTGGGTTCATTGTTTGTGAAATTTATGAACTATGTGACTGTTTAGCATTTGTGGTCTTTACTCAAACTAAGGGAAATATCAAGTCCTCGAGGTAGATTCATTCAAAATTAAAATATCAAACACTTGATCAATCATCATTTAAGTAATTTGATTTGTCATCATTTGATAACATTTGAAAAGGTTATTAGTTCTAGTTCTCTGCAAATCAGATGACTAACATCAGCATAGAGATCCATAGCATATAATTGATTTGGATATAAGGTTTGTTATACATATGGGGTATAAGTGACCTACAATGCAATGGGCAGTTTTCTTCAGCCCCTAAATCCACCATTCAGCACTACACGCCCTAGAAACTAAGTGAAATTTTAACGTCTCTGAGAAACCTGCACTTAAATATCTGCTTTGCACTGGCTGCTCTTCTGTGCATTGCTTAATCATTATTTAAAATGTTACTACTGTTCGACAATTTTGCTCTGCAATTCTTTGAAAAAGACCATGAAATGTAGTAACTTATAGGACTCATTTAAATAGGGAACAAATAGAGAAGGGGAAAAGAATAGTATTATAGAAGTAGACGAAAGCTAAGGGGAGTGATTGTAGAACAAAATATGAGAACTCTGATTTCACTGTTTTAACACCCATTAATCACAGGAAGGGTGAGGTTTGCCACAAACATAATTCAAAAGAGAGAGCAACGCAGAAGAAGGGAATGAATTCAGCAAAGAACTAAAGATATTGGGAGATTATAAACCTGACACTAGTTAACACTGCGCAAGTCATCTCACTATTCCATAGTAGAATGTCAAATTATGAAAAACAGATTGAGTGTATTCAGAAAGTATGATCTCATAATACAGTTTCAACATATAAACAACTAAGAATGAGTGATGAAGTGTGCAAGTGTAGTTTAGTACTTGTCAAACAAAGGAAACAAGCTCTGTTGTGGGGATGAATCCCTCCAAAGTACCCACACTCTTAATCTGAGTCCACGCTGGCCCAGCAACTTGGTTATGTCTAGAGAGAAGTTTATGGACTGGATCTGAATGTTTTCTTCTTGTGGAGTTTACTCACAAGCTAACAAAAACAATAATACTGACATCAGCTGGATCACAATCTAAGCAACTGTCTTCTTGCTACTGTCACTCAATCTATTTTGGGGGGTTCTGGCTAGAATGTGCTGAAATGTAATCATTACCTAATGGTTGATAAGACTACATGGTATTATTATTAAATACATACCAATTCTCTCTATAGGACTATCTACATGAATTGTGATAGATAAGCATTTATAGAAAATGATTTTTGAGTTTTTCTTGCTTTTTGCACAGAGGGTAGTATGAATGGATTTGAGCTTCTTGAACCATTTGCCTACGTCAAGGGCCAAAGTGAATGCATTTCATTTGGAAAAACTGGTCAATATACAAAGCATCTAAGTTTACTTAAAGAGTCTTTGAACACCCCCTTTTTTCCCCTTACTTAGATATCTTTTGCACATAAAGAACAGGAATAATTAAAAGAGAGCTCTACATACGAGAAGGAAAAATGATGCTCATCTCGTGAGGTTTTATAAGAAATGAAATGTGATGACGTGTAGTATCTTTGCATGTTTTTCTACCCAATTAATATTAAAATTGCTATAAAGAGCAGCATGTGAATTCTATGATTTTTAGAAACGGTAATGTGTAAGTGTAAAGAATGATCATAGATCACCATACTAGAACATTAAAGAAGTGTAGGCTCTAAACCAAAAAGTCATATCTGGCTCAAGCAAAGTCACAGGAATATAACATGAATAATTTTGTGTCTCCAATATTTTCCTGGAATATATAGCTATTAAATACAAATCAACAGCCCAAATTTATTGTTTATAGATTTTTCATTCCATTACTCTAAGAAAAATTAAACGTTAAAAATATGAACATAAAGTATATATCTGAGGGGAGTCATGAACTGCTTTAGCAAAATAACTGATTTTACAAAATACAAATTGCTATAGAAATCCTTTACATAAGAGAATTTCTTTGATATATAAAAACTGTGATTTTTATGAACTTATAAAATATTTTATAAACAATTGTCCAGGACTTGTCATTTCACAAAGTGTAGTAACCCTGCACTGGCAAGCTTGCACAAGCAAACAGAATTGTAATTTTCAGTGTAACTCCTTATTAAACTGAAGGAATATTTGAAGAACACTTGAGTAACAATGAAGTATGATCTAGCAGGTCACCTGAATGACTATTTTTTAAAGCATATCTGCATTGGTAGAGTGAAATAACGCAATTTTAGCAACTTCCCACAATCACGGTTTGTGTTTTTCATTAGTATACATAAAATGTTACAGTTTCAGGGGACAGAGAAAATGAACATAAGTGGTTTGCATTCTGGCTGAAGCAAAAATACACCTGGTTTAATATGACATTTACTCCATTTAATTGAGCATTTTTCACACCTATCCAGAATATGAAAAGAATGTATATTTTAAAAGAAAAATAAGAATAACAAAAGTTCCAACTCAGAATTACAGAAAGCCTTTGATCAAGGCAGTGAACATTCTACAGTTCACTTTATTGTGTTCTCTTAAAATACTCTATGGTCTTCTCTGCTCCGTGTCACCCTTATAGAATAAATCTGTATTAAATGTTATGTCATTTTTGAGTATATGATTTCATATTTTAATAATCTAGACTAGATGTAATTCTCTCTTATGTAAATATTAGGTGTACTGTTGAATAAAAATAAAAGATGAGGATTCTATCAGATTTTATCCTCTGCTGTTAGTAGAAGTTTGAGTGTTCTTTCCAAGGGTCTTTAATTTATGGAAATCATCTTATTTTCTTAACTCCATCCGTGGGTTCAAAGCTAGCAGAGTCTGTTGCTGTAGATTTGGGATAGCCGGAGCACAGAGGACAGATCCGAAAACAGACCAGGTTTTGATACTAGAAAAACTGCATGGTGTCTATGATGTTAAACTACAGAGAATTAACACATAATAGTTTGGCGCTGGTTGTGTAAATGCTTCTGGCATTTCCTTCAGCACTTAAACTCATTTTCAGAGAATGGACTGCTGTAAAAGAATGCAGGCTCATTAAGAGTTTATTTCCTCAAAATGCTGAAGGATAACAAGTTTCTGCTGTGAGGGGATCAGCAGACTGCATTTATCTCTTTAGCTGGGGAGAAAGACCCCAAAACTTTTTCTTTTTCAGCAGGCATCACAGGTCTGAAAATGAAGAATTTCATCTTGTCACACCCTGCCTTACCTCGTTTCAGGGCTGGCTGTGTTTTCTTTCCACAGAATGAAATTTTAGCAGGAGCAGAAGCCAAATGCTTAAAATGAATGATCAACTTACAATTCGTATGAATCTATTCTTTCATGCTGCTCTGCTTAAAAATAGCATCATAAATGCACATCTGCAAAGACTGTGCAACCCCCCTTTCCTGAATTGTACAAATTATTAGAGTCGTTGACAAAAGATTTTTTTGTTTAGGGGTTGGTCTGGGCACTCTCTTTGGCAGACTGCCACTTTTCTAGCAGTAGAAATATTGCTTGCAGAAAGCCACATTGTACAGAACAGCTGTTCTGCTAAAACATTGAGCTAGCAACCCAAGAAATGACTGACTTCACATGTGAAGCAAAATTGTTCCCTCCCTTTGTGCTAATTTAAATGAAATAAAAGTAAAAAACATGCTCTTTCGCGCCGTCTACTCTTCCCTCGCAAATACAGGCTTTAGTGAGATGCATGTGAGCGGCCGGGAAGGTGAGCATGTGACTCTGAGCCCTGCCTCAGTAGCAGGCTTGAACTGTGGCCACTCGACTTCCCAGCTCCCAGGATAGTAGCTACTCTTCTGATCTGATCCTTTCTATATTCAGGTCTTGGATGCCAAGGGATTTTCTATAAACTACATACATTAAGATTTCACAACTTAAAAATACACTTCATTCAAACCTCTCTCTTTCCATCTCTATGAAAAGCAAAGCTATCAGAGAGAAGATACTAAAAGATTATGTTTGATTAAGCTCTTGTTTATAAGTATGGTATGTGATTCATGCCTTTAGTTGTTTGGTAAGTATATTCAGATAACAGAGATATGCATGAGTATTCTGTGTTCTACATGGCATTGGGTATCCTGTTTAAAATACTTTTCTGAAAGGAAAAACCTTCATAAGTTTACCTTACATCTAGAGGGGCACAATTCTCATTAAATGTCATCACATTCAAATATTTAACTATATTTATGCATAATAAATTCCCCAACACCAACAGATATCTAAAATATAGACCTGGCAAATACTTCAAAGTAGAAGTTCAAAAAATAATTTTCTTGGAAAATAATACAATATTTTATTTTGAAAGTACTGTATATATATTCATTATGATCACCTATTTAAAACTGTAATAAGGACTACCGTCTTTTTCTCATTTTGCGTTAATCATCCTGGATCCCACAGTACTTTGTTTGCTTAGACCTCTTTCAACATGAATAATACCCTACTTTATTATTTGGTGAGAATGCGTCACTCCCTCCCAGTAGATTATAAACTCCTAGAGGAGATGGTTTGCTTTTTTCCCCCACTTTGCATCCCCCAGAGAGCCTAGTACAGAGTCTTGCAATATAATAAATATTCAAATATTTAGAGGATGAATAGGTGAGTAAAATTAAAGGAGAAAATAACCCATTTCAGATCCCTGATGACAACAAAAAATTGATATCTTAAAACCTACTATAACATTATATCTATTAAGCCAAAATTCTGAGAAAGGAAATGTCAACTCTATTCCCTGTTTCAGCAAATTGGCCTTTCCTTTCAGATGCAGTATATTTTAAGAATTTTTTTGTTTTCCTATCAACTCAATGAAATATCTACACTAACAGTTTATAAAATCAACTTCCACATGTCTCGTTAAGTATTAAAGAAACATTAAGCTGCCATAACACACCCAAATCACCCATCATCTAAGAAATGCTTCAAATATCCTCCACTTTATCAAATGATACAAGTTAAGACTTTTTACATGCTAGAATTCCCCCAAAAAACTGTGCATGTTGAGCTACCTCTTCCTTCTGATTAATATCATTTTAAAAACATAATCTTAAAAACAAAAGCCCTAATTAGAATGTGTACTAAAAATCACAAATGGGAATCCTAATATACCTTTGAAAGTTCCTATGTGAATATAAGCCTCCCAGCACAATCTCAGCTCAGTGCAGTAGACGGTATAGACAAGCTGGGTTCACAGGTCCAACTATGCCATTTTTTTCAGTCAAGAAAACTGAAGCGAAAAAATGTGTTCACAGTCCCAAAGATTTGAACTCAGGAGTGTTCAACTCCACTGACCAGAAAACCTTGCTACCAATAAGCCATTCTGAAGATACGTTAAAATGACTGGGTTGATTAATTTTCACTGCATTCCTACATTTTGCTGGATTCTCCAGCCTGGGATACATGAACTGTACCTTTATTACAGGTTGTTAGAACTCCTTGTGTTATGAACTGAATGTTTGTGTCCCCTCCTAAAATTCATATGTTGAAAGTCAAAATCCCCATTGTGATGGTATTTGGAGGTGGAACCATTGGGAGGTAATTGTCACAGAGGGCGGAACCCTCATGAATGAGATTAGAGACACAGGAGACACAATCTTTCTCTCTCTTTCCACCTTGTATGGATATGACAAGAAAATGGCTATGTGAACCAGGAGGATAGCCTTCACGAAGAACCTCACCATGCTGGTAACTTGATCTTGGATTTCCAGCCTCCAGACTGTGAGAAATTTTTTTTTAAATGTTGTTTAAGCCAATCCATCTATAGTATTCTGTTACAGCCGTCCAAACTAAGACACCCTAGCAAGAGTCCCCTTTTCTAATCTCAGTAAAAGTATTATTTTAGTTTTCCAATTGGAGTTGTTCATATAGCAACAAATTCAGTCACTGACTCACAACAAGGAGGTTGAGTCTGATTGCCTACCAGATGTGAATCACAACATAGCAGAGGCTGAACAACTTGTTACAGATTTTTCTGCAACTTCAGGAGCTCAGTATCTATAGAAGATATAATGAAAAGCACTTTAGGTCAGGTGTCAGCTAAGCAAATATCACTGCACCACTTTACAAACGTCCCTGAGAGCATCCAAAATGAGGCTTACCTGCATCAACATTCCTGCTTCCTTTCATATGTCTCTAGGACATACTGCATTTTACATATTTTTTAATGCTATCTTCATGCCTCTTTTCAAAATGGAAAATAATAGCAATTTTGCTTTTATGCTAAAATTCTTGTAAAAACCTGGATAGTATTCATCTATTTTTATAGAAGAAAGCCAATATTTTAAAGTATTTGTATAAAACCCAAACTGTGTACACAGTCTGTTTTCATCATCAGTGCTGATATTCAACACAGTCTTATTTCCCAAACTGTAAAATTATACCTAAGTAATATGCTTTAATTACAAAACATTACTGAAATTTAAGTATCTGTAGTACTTTGGGAAGTTATTCCTATGAACTCACTGAATTTTAGTGTCTTTCAAGCACTTAGTACAGTAACATTCACCCTTGGAGCACTCAGCCAATACCTGGTGACTGACTGCTCCCAATGGGCAACAGCAGAAGACCACAGGAGCTATTTCCTAGTAACTGTACTTGGTTTCTTGAGTATAAGTTACGAAAATTATATTATTCTATATAATTTAGCCATATTTATTCATTTTATATAGACATTGGTTTTGGAGATATGTTAAATTTTACCCGCAAAAGACTAGGTTAGATTTACCAATTTTATTCATTGTACTGCTGATAATAATACCAATAAATATACAAATCTCAAACATCTTATTTCTAATGATTTTTAACGATGATTAGATTCACAGCATACTTTAAACCATCAATTGAATCAGAAAGACAACTAATAAATTATGTGGAAAAATAAATCAAAACTATTAATTAACCTAAACTGATCAGTTGTTTGATTAGCCAGGTCAAAATGACCAAACAATAGTCCTGTATAGACAATGTTTTCATCATGTTTCTCTTCATTAAGATCATGCATTTACAAAGACTATGTGAATAGCCTTAGTTTGGATCATTTGCTATATTAAAGTGAGAAAACTGCCAAAAGTAATAAGCCAAATGATACCACTGATTTAATATGACTTTTCACTTAATTTTTTCGGTGACATACACAATGCATATACATCTATGGATAGCTATTGAAACACGCCAACATCACACTCCTGGCTGGTACATAATTTAGTCATGACAGCCGTCATGACAAATAGACTTATGCACATACATTAGCACTGAAGATTATTTTTTTAAAAAACATATTTCCGGCCATTCATTGTTGTTGTGATGTTTTAAACAAATACAAGAATCAACCTTTTGCAACTCGAAGTATGCTTTCTACCATAATGGGTTCTAAAATAGGTACCTAAGTCCACCTCCAGTTCTAATGGTCTCGACAGGAGTTGGCTATCTATGGCGTGCATGCAGGTCTAATCTAGCCTGCCACCTGTTTCTGTATCACCCACAAGCTAAGAATGCATTACCCTTGTTGTTTTAAATTTTTAAATAGTTGAAAAAACTCATAAGAATAATGTTTCATGACATGCCATAATTTGATTTGTCCACAAATAGTTTTATTAAAACAGCCAAATGCATTCCATTACAACTTGTCTATAGTCTGTATAGCTACTTTTGCACTATAAAAGTGGGGCTGAGCAGTTGCAGCAGAGACCTTATGGCCCACAACGGCTAAATTATTTACTATCTGATCCTTTACAGAAAACGTTGGCTGACTCCTGTTATAGAACTCTATAACTAGGTTTTGTCTTGGCTTTCTAACCTTCCCTTTTAGGCACTCTTTGACCAAGACTGGAAGAATAGAAAATGTAATACTAGTCATAACCTTCACAAGAAAAAGAAGGAGACTAACCAGAGCACCTGTGCTCATGTATGACTCTTAAATGGAAATAATTTATAAATTTTAAAGAAAACTTATGTATGACTCTCTATGGCAATAGTTCAGTTATAAAGTTTTAAGCAAACTATGTAAACAGACTAACTAATTTCCTCCCTTCCATTTCCATTGATTGATATTGTAACTGTCAGTTAATCACATTTCCTAGTACAATCAGCCATGAAGCACTTTAGAATGTTGAGCATTTGGGGACTCAATATTGACCAGTTAGAAAGGTAGGAAAGTGGGAAATAACAAGTTTCCATTTGGACAGAGGCTTTTTTTTCTAATGTTTCTATCATCACAGTGAATTATAGTGATTTTTTTTAAATAAAACTTTTTACTTTGAAACACTTTTAGATTTATAGAGAATTCCCTGTACTGATGCAAAGACACTACAGAAAGTTCCCATCTAGGCTTCAGCCAGTTTCCTAATGCCTTCTTAAAATTATTCTTTTCATAGAATTATTCTTTTCATAGAATCATGTTATGATTTCATAGAATCATAACATGATAAAATGTTATCATTTGCTCTAAAATGGGCCAGTGTCTAACATGAGCTAGATTTGTGGATAAATGTTCACATACAATGTAAACGGGGAAAAGGGATTCCAATTATAAGTAGCTGAACATAGAGAGAAAAGTCTCCATTATGGAAGAAAATGTTCTAAACTAGGATTACAGAGGCCCAAATTCTAGTTCCAACTTTGTAATTGACTTTGTTAAAAGACCAGGCGATCTGGTCTTTTAACAACAAAAAAAAATCTATTGGCCTTCCTTTAGAATGCTGAGGTTCTGACATTTACTAACATACTATGGACCCAGAAAGGATCTGAAAAGCTGCAGTCAATCAATATTCAAAGATACATTAGTTTTCACAGGTGGAGGTCACCACATGTTTATTAAGGCAGAGCTAATACTTATGCACAGTATCCAGAAAGCCGTTTCTGAAAATTAAAGCCACAGTACAATTTCAATCATATAAAGCAGTCAGAGGTGACTCCTTCTTTGCTATGCTTATGAAATATTATCATCCGCAGAGCATTGGAACTATATATTGTGCTTTGCAAGAGGTGATAGGGCTAACAAAAACATGTTAAAGAATTCCAGTCCTAAAGAACAGAGCACATAAACTTGAAAGTCCTAAATAAGTGAGTACAGTGCAGTATAATGCAAAACCACAAGATGTCATGACTAAAATATTACATTATCAAGAACTGGCAGACTTTTTAAAATAAGTTGGATGTGATATAGAATATAAGTGTGTTCCCTAAAGTTTTCTCAAGAGAGTAAATGCAAAGAAAAAGTATATGAAGTGCTAGGTTCTTATTTTATCTTTATCATATATTTTGCACTTGATTTATTTAAAACTTCATTATGTGCTATCTTACTCTCCTGTCTTATTTATAATGATGACACATGCTCAAATATTGAAAATAAAAACAAAAAATTTTTAAGATAAGAAACAATGCCATATATTTTTGAACACATAGAAGGGAGATATGGTACCTCCATGTACAAGGGAATTAAGTAAAAGAAAAGGAAAATAGAAATATTAGCAAAATATGAAGAGTTAGGGTATGTGGATTTTGAAATTATTAGTAAACAGCTTCAAGAAACCATATAGTCCAAGGAAGACTATTAGTCTCAAATAGTCTAATTTAAGACAATAATCGCTAAATCCTTTCTGAGGAATTGGGACTTTGGATTAGACAGTAAGTAATCATTCAGACCAGAATCACTGACAAAAAGAAAACTGAGGTCTAGAGAGGGCTTTATGACACCAGTCACACGGTATGTTTAATTTTCTTGAAAGCTGTTATACCATTATGTATTGCACATTCATTCCTCTATGAATTATAAATATCTCCAAGGCAAAGGACTTAGAGGACTGACTTACTAAGAGAAGATACTCAGGTATTTGTTGAATGGACTCCAGTTCACACACCCAGAATACTCATGGTTTTCTTGAGACTACAGTTTTGTTTTGCTGTTGACATGGAGTCTCACTCTTGTTGTCCAGGCTGGAATGAAGAGGCACAATCTCGGCTCATTGCAACCCCTGCCTCCCACGTTCAAGTGATTCTCCTGCCTCAGCTTCCAGAGTAGCTGGGATTACAGGCACCTGCCACCACACCTGGCTAATTTTTGTATTTTTTAGTAGAGATGGAGTTTCACCATGTTGGCCAGGCTGGTCTTGAACTGCTGATCTCAGGTGATCCACCTGCTTCAGCCTCCCAAAGTGCTGGGACTGAGACTACAGTTTTTAACCTGCGCCTCCTCTGCATGTACATCCACATGGAGAACCACGTTGATGGGGGAACCCTACCACAGGGCAGGGACTAGCAGCTCATCCCAGGGAGCCACACCTGCTTCTAGCACCTACTCCATGTCCTGCATAATTTCCCTTTGTTTTCACATTATTCCCATCATTCTCCCTCCATTTTTCTTCTGCTCTTCCTTTTTTACTCTTCTTTTGCATCTTCCTAGTTTATGATTTAAACTCACCCATAGTTCTTATCAGTACTATATAACTCTGCTAATAGTAATCCCAAGATATAATTCAATTCTACACAATTCAACTTAAAATATGGTTAAATACTTACTTTCATAGGTATTGTATAAGGTTCTGGAGATATAAAAAGGAATAAGATGACCCAGGCTATTCCCTCAATAAGCTCATAGTCTCAATACAGAGACAGGCATGTAAAGAAACAAATTACAATTTAAGTTGATAACAAACTAACAGAATAATGTAACAATACCCTAAAGAAAGAAATTACTAATGCTCTGGGGAAGCAGAGATTTGCACAAGAGAGTGACATCTGAGCTGGGATGTGAATGCTGAATAGGAGTTCAAGCAAACCCAATAGAAGGTGTTGGGTTTCAGAATGTGATACCACGAAGTATGGCACTTTGACAAGCTGAATACTTTGAACTGAAGGACACTGGAAGGGCATAAAAAGATATTCTCTCTGACCTTCTTTTTCCCTCCTTTCTCCTTCCCCTATTTCTTCCTCAAGGTGCATCATGCACAATAGAACTGCTCTCCCCCAAAGCAAGCCATAAAATCTAGGAAGACTATCTGACCCTCTCTTCTCCTCCCTGAAGACCCTTACATGACAAGTGTCATGCCCTATACCCAGAGGAAGAAATGCTACACGGAGAGGCCAAGAAAAATCTGAACACACAGGACTTGTTGGAATTCCCCACAAGTTATTATCATTACATCACGACTTTTCTGTCCAGTCACATTTCTGCGCAATTGTCCATTCTTCATCGAACCTAAGCATAAGAATATGCACTTCTCCCTGGGTCTCTGGGTCTTCGTTTCTGAGCGCTCCCATGTGATGTAAAATTTTGATTAAATAAATTTTTTCTTGATAACCTGTCTTTTGTTATGGAAGTTTCAGCCATGACCCTTGTGATGGGTGAGGAAAAGTTATTACACTTTTGCCCCTACAAAGGAAAAGAGCAATCCAGTCAGATGATGACATACTCAAAGGCACAAATGGATGGGTTTTACCACTCAATGTTGCTACAGGAAAATAGGATAATAGTGGCAATAGAAAGAGGTTGATTAATCTTGATGTATAATGCAAAAAAGCACATCTGCACTCTTTTGCCCACATTTCCAAAGTCTCCAGAAAAAAATCCTCATTTCTACTTCTCCTTTTAAAAAATTTTTTAGAGACAAGCTCTCCCTCTAGGCAGTGGTGCAATCATAGCTCATTGTAACCTCAAACTCCTGGGCTCAAGGAGTCCTCTCACCGCAGCTTCCCAAAGTGCTGGGATTATAGGCATGAGCCACCATGCTGAGCCCACTTCTCCTTTTGGGCAAACAAAAACTACAGATAAAAACAATACACAAGTACTACTCTGGATAAGGTAAATTAAATTACAGATTCATGTTCTTCATCTTCTATCTGTGAAATTGGCCATGTTTCTTTGCAGTATCTCCCAATAGACGTGCAGTGTGTTTCCGTGCCCCTTGACTTTGGTCTGTGCCACGCAATCTGCTCTGACTTAACGACTGAACAGAAATGACACCATGACAGTTCTGAGCCACACCATTAAGAGACATTGCTTGTTTTTGTTCACCCTTCTTACACCTTTGCCTCCATCACCATGAAAGAGCTACTTCCAAATAGCTGCTGCCTTCTAACATGGGACAGAGCTAGGCTGAACCCCCAGCAAGGAGCCAAGCCCAGCCAGAGCTGTGGCACAAAGCAGAGGCACCTGCTGAGCCCAGTCTAGACTTGCCAACTCCCAGCCTAACCACAGCTCCATGAGTAAAAGCATGTTGTTGTGTGCCACTTAGATGTTGTGATTGCTTGTTCTCTGGCAATAGTTGACTAGGACACCTGAATATTCACATATTCTCAGCCATCTCTCTCAAAAATATGCTTTCTTCAAGTCACTGTCTGGAGCTGAGGGTAATCCTGAATGCTCCGTTGTACCAGATGCACTGAAAACAATAGTGGCAAGCCAAACTCTTGAACAGTGGCATGCAGCAAGACACCAGCAATGCTATATATAATATTTTTCATGCTGAGTTAGATAATAATTCAATGATCCAGAGTTCACCTTTGTAGTCATCAAAGCTTTTCATGAAAAAGTGTAAAACTCCAAAGAATTAGCGTCTCAGAGACATACTCTCTCATCATTTAGCCTGCAATTGTCAGAAAGCCCTTCCTGCCCAGTGTCAAAGATGATAGTCCTTGGGAAATGTGGTGATATAAACATTGCTTGTCCTATCATTATGTAAAATAAAGTAAGATAAAAGGTTAGTTCTTAAATGAGCTCCATAAATGAAGTCTTAACTTCATTAGAAATATACAAAAGTATAACAGCATGTAATTAAAAAGCCTTCCTGGAAGCATACCTAAGTAAAGGCAAATACATCACGTTTCCATGTCCTAGTAAAACCCGGTACTCACTCCCAAAATAAACAACAACGAACATTGGCCGCTCAGCTTCTGAACTGTTCTGCTTCCACTGGGTACCCACCACCTACTATGGATTGGGACAAACAGAAGTAGAGATCAGAGCAGGGAGTCTGTTCCTCAGTCTGCTGAGGATGATGGAGGTAGGAAGAGGAATCAAGCAAGAACTGAGTTACCATCTTTGCCCTACTCGTCTAGCCCTATAGGAGGCTCCTGCTCAGAAGCTAAGGTGTACAGTCTGGGTTCTTCCTTTTACCCATGCAAAAATACAAAAGAATGTCATAGGCTCGGTGTCCATGGCCATGTACTGATTCTATGAACTTTCATCTCACATGGTCTTTTAGTAATGAGGTATATGACCCTTGCCCCAAAGCATGAATGTCACTTGGTAGAAGTAAATGTATGTCAGCACACAGGAAAATGCCAGAACAGGAACAGGAAAACCCCTGAACTGCTTAGACCAAGATGACCTATCACTCAGCCTTGGAGTCTCTACCTTTCTATTGAAACAGAATCCGTTTTATAAAATGCTTTCTAATTTTGGGGGACAATATTATAACAGTAGTTTAGTGTCACTCTGAGTATGACCTATACTCAGTTACACTACACGATGATTTAAAATGAATCCATTAAACATCATTGCTTTAGTAAGAGTCTAGTCTTCAGTGAGGGATAGCTAATATGTTGCTTAAATACAGGCCTGCAAATCTCTCCTCTCAGAAACATCTCCTACTTAATTCACAATAGATGCCCGAAATAGCGAAGGGAAATTCTATGAAAATAGTAAAGTTCTTCCCTAATGTGTTCAGTCAATTTTAATCACCATTATCTTGCATATTTTTCAACTGTTCCTTTCCAAAGACTAAGAATTTCTTACACTTTACATATTTTAGCATTGTTGCCTGTCACACACATAGGCAAATTGTTGTTTAAAAGCTGCAACGTTTAAATTGAAATAAAACTTATGATTGCAACGGTAAATATTCCTAGATTAATAGAGTTGCAGCAGATGACAGACTCTTAAAATTGACTGAAGTCTGTGATATTAGAAAGACAGAAAATTTATCTGGTTTTAGCAAATGTCAAATCAGTGGCTATTGCTTTAAAGATTAATAAAAGATATAATGGTTTCTAGATAGCCTCTAAATAGAGATTACTATGAATGGAGAAGTGATTTACCAACAGTCACCACAATGAGATTTCTTTAAAGGTTACAATCATCAGTTATTTAGCTGAAACACTGCTGAGAATGCCTGGTCATTTCTTGAATAATGCATAATGTTCACTGTAGATTTGATCTGTATTATAACAATACAGATATTTCTAAAATAATGGAAAAAACTATCTGTTACCTTCCAATTGCTTAACATATCATTTCCATGAAGTAATTGACTTGGGACACATTACATACTGTCACCTGAGTGTTCTTTCTGCAAGCATAACTTGTAATAATCTGTATACAATGGGAATCACAAAACAAACTCATCAACCTTTATGGACTGTTAAGAAAAGATGTGATGAATACTGTGCAGGGCACAGTAAAGGACCTTTCTGAAGCCATAAATTAAAATGATTAAATTTCTATACAGTTGTGTGGGACAAATTTAAATTTAAGCTTTGAAATTTAATTATTAACATGATTAACTCATCACATTAAAAAATGTTGCCACCACAATGTAAGTACTTCTCATACAAATTTCCAAATGCCTTTAGGTTTATTCAAGAGATTGCTTGGAGAAGCATGAAGTATAATGTCTATCGTTTCATTGTTGGATTATGAACTGCACTTCACATGATGCTGCAGGCTATTTATATAAGCTTGTTTATCCATATGAACGTCTTCAAGGGCACAACATAGAAGACCTTAATAAATTAAAATGAATTTCTTTTGATGTTATTGTTTCATGAATGTTTGATCAGAATGAATAGCAGTTTTGCATTAAAGAACTAGAGTAAAGCAATAAAATGTACATATATTTTACAGCAGAACCAGTTTATAGAAAGTGCTCCTTATATTTCTACCTACTTTTGAGAGCCAGGGGAGACAGTAGGGAGTCACTATGTTTACATCTTCATTTCTAACCTATCACCAGTTTACTAATAGTGAAAGTGAACATGTACCAACTTAGATGCTCTGCCACCATCTGGATGGAATTTTAAATATAATAAAATCCGTTATCTCCTTCCAGGTTTCTAAACATGCATCTTCACCACCCTGTTTTTTCTCACTGACACTACCATGCCATTCCAGAAACTGCAACAACGTGGGGGCAGCAACCACGTTTTATCTTCTTTTTATACATCTTAATCACACCAAGAAGTTAAAGAGTGGAATTGAAGGCCACGAAATAAAAATGAAGTATTAGTAACAGTCTGAAGCTGAGAAAATTCTCACCTAAAATGTTTGATGATGGTGACATAAACATTATCTGTAGTAATGACAAGAAGTGATAGAGCACTAGACAGAAAGGCAAGAAAAGTGGATTCTTGCCTTAGATATGCTAACACTGAATTGCAAAGTCGTTTCCACTTAACACTTGCCTCATCTAACTATCCCTCATAAAATGAGGGAATAATTACATGTGATCTATACATTTGCATGCCTAAAAGGCCATGATTCTAGAAGTAAGCTGGACTATTACATCATAGACAAATGGACAAACAACAGGACCATCACATTTTTCTACTTTGGTAGCCATTACTGCCAAGAAAGCCTATTGACTACAAACCCCTTTAACAATGAAAATAAACAAATAAAAATTTGCTGAGTTACGTTAAATAAATACAGGTCCATTCCATCATTTCATTTGAATAATATATTTTTTGAACTTACATATTTGAATAATTATTACATATTTTTCACATGGTATGGTTCCTAACCTGTTACCCTCATGCTTTCATCTTGTATGATTTGGAATAAAGATAGCCTGTGCCTCAAACTAGAGTGAAAAAAATATATCTAATGTGTATTTACCACAACTATATTTACATCTTTAGCTTGGAAAAATTTGGTACTAATGTCTGTAATATGGTTTGGTTCTACGTCCCCACCCAAATCTTGTCTCTAATTGCATTAATAATCCCACGTGTCAGGAGAGGGACCTTCTGGGAGGTGACTGGATCATGGGGGCCGTTTCCCCTATGCTATCTCGTGATAGTGAGGTCTCACGAGATCTGATGGTTTAAAAGTGGCAATTCCCCTTTTGCTGTCTCTTTCTTTCTCTCTCCTGCTGCCATGTAAGACGTTCTTTGCTTCCGCCTCACCTTCTACCATGATTGTAAGTTTCCTGAGGCCTCCCCAGCCATGCGGAACTGTGAGTCAATTAAACCTTTTTTGTTTATCCACTCTCGGGTAGTTTTTTATAGCATAAAACAATCTAAAACATGAATTAGTGTGTTATTGAATTGATATCTACATGCTCAAGGGCAGAAGGGATGTAAAAGGACAACGCGAATGTGCCTTGCTTTATTTTTCCTGGGCTACCTTTGACTGACATCCTGTCCTTGAGAGGTACCTCTGTTGTGTGTTCTCCTCAATCTTTAAGTGTCATTCTTACACTCTAGAGCAGTGGTCTGCAAACTATAGCCTACGGAACAAATGTTGTGGCTGCTGCCTATTTTGTAAATATAGTTTTATTGGAACACAGCCACGCTGTTTTGTTTACATATTGTCTATGGCTAATTCTGTGCTACAACAGGAGAGTTGAGTAGCCCATTAAGCCTAAAATATTTACTACATGGCCCTTCACAGAAAATGTTTGCCAACTGTTGCTCTAGAAGAAAATAACCTGTTACAATTTAAATTGTTATTTTCCACCTCTAATGTGCATAACACAATCCCCAAGTAACAAATTTACACTCTCACGGACACATATATGATCACAGCTCTTAGCACAAAATTGTAAATAATAACTGCTTTTGACCCTTCATTTCAATCTGAATCCTACAAAAGATTACAGCTCCCCACTAGTACCCTTTCCTATCATAGCCAAGAGTACAGGGACTTTTCCAAAGGTAGGTGGGAAGATGTAACAAAAGAAGCTAATTCTTCCCCAGAGGAAGTTGCCTGCACCTCCTCCAAATGCCCAGTTTTATTTCATGCTATAAAGTGTCTAGATACACAATTTGAACATAAGAACTTAGCAGATTATTTAGGCCATACACCTTGAATAGATAGAAATACCCTTAAAGATAGAAAACCAATGGCCAACACCACATATACATCAATAAATATATCCATGCATATTTAAATGCCAAAAATGCCATAAATTATTAGGAATTTCAGGAACACACAAGAAAATACCTGTCTTAGGCATCAGAGTGAAAAAGACCTAACATTTAAAGATACTAAGTTGTAAGTGTAACCGCATCAAGGATTTGAATAAAAAATACATGTTCATATTTACAACTTTTAGGTAATCTGTATATAGAGAAAATCGAAACACTAATACATAGATTGATTTTTGTTGGTCAATAAAATCATTAACTTAAAATGCCTGCTAAAGATGGAAGAGCTCTGCTCCCTGCCTTTCTTTGGTTACTTAAGGCAGAAAATTGTTGTCAGCTCTGTGCTTTAACAAATGTGTCCATACTCCACTCATGAAGAAGAATTTGTATGTAATTGTAAAACATAAATTAAACCCAAGAAGCATTTTAATGTGTCATTTCATTTTCATTTCTCTGAAATCTTATATAAAGTGACAGAATTTTAGGCTGATAGACTTTTTGAAAATAAAATAGAAAAATAAGAGGTTTATTTCACCTTCACATGGTGTCTTTCTCATGCAGAGTTCAGATTTCCACATTTGTATCCCTTTAAAGGATTTGATATGCAGGAAAAGAAGAAAGGATGATGGTAAACATTTTGTCTTACAGACCCCTACAGATCATCATATTCAGACTGAACAGTGACCTAAAACTTACCTTTGACTGATGTGTTAGGTGGAGGGCCTTCCATTCGCAAGTTCCACGGAGGGTCCCCCTGGTTAGCAAAGTCCCTCATTTTCAGATAGCTAATTGTAAGTCGAATGATGGATGCCTTGTCGAGCTGGCTGGTAATGGCTGCAGGAAGAGGCAACAACTTGGCCAATTCATAGAACTCGAAGTTTTCTTTTCCCCGGCGGGAGCGAGCAGCATCTCGGGATTTCTCCTTTCTCAATGCTTGTAAACTGAAATCAAAGGAGTGAGGATGTGTGGTTTAGAATATGTGACTTTGTCATCATTCAAATACTGCTTTCTTTGTATTTCCTTTTTTCCCACCAAAATTCTACCAAAAACTATTTCAAAACTAGAGAGTGACAGTAAAATGAGTTCCAGAAAATGTCCACTAAAGCCATAAACTCTAACTCTGGCCTTACATTTCGCAAACTCAAGTCCAATGAGTAAAAATTTTGTTTTACTTGTTAAGGTTTTTTTCCTTCAATTGTCCATGCATTGAGATGTATTTATTGTTTCTAAGACCTAACAGAAGGTTTACAGGGGTGGCTTGATATTATCAACTATAAGCAATTTATAAGTTGGGCTTACATTCGTGTATCTATTTCAAACTAATACTTCTGTTCATTTAAATTTAATCAGTATGGGATCCTCATCAAAAGGAACTATTTTGAAAAATTCATTTCAATTATAATCTTGGGGAGCAGAAGGTAAACACAAATACAATTCACCTTTTCAGAATCAACAAATATGTTTCCAGCACTCAATAAAGATCACAGCACGTTCAGTTAGATGAAGAAAACATCATATTTAAAATGAAGATTTCAATGTAATTTTATAAATGTGCTGACAACTGCTTGATGAGAGCATACTTCTTTATTAATGGACATACATTAGTAGATAGATTTTCTAAGATACTAGAGAATAAAATATATTGCCCAAAGAAGTCAAACTTTACGATAATATAAATTTAATATTGAAAGATAAAGCTCTGTATGGGTTATTAAAATTTATAAACATTATAGACATATTACTTCCCAGAAGAGGCAACAGGTGGGATCCAGAATTTTCCTTCAACTATTCATGTGCATTTCTGTTTGAAGTTTGCTCACATTGCTGAGGGCAGAATCTGGCACAACTGAAGTTGTGTGTGAGCATCTGACAGGAGAATTCCACCTGCTCTGAATTGCTCTGTATTGTGTCTGATGAAAAATAAATTTAAAAATCAGACCACAATGATAAGTAGCTAGATAATATTTTCAGTATCAAGGTACTATTAAAATCATTTTTATGTATGCATTTTATTGAATTCTGAAAGCACTGTAAATATTTAAGTCTAGCATTCTTTTTTTTTCATTATGAAATAATAAGAAAGAGAGAAACAAGGAAGGAAGGAAGACCAAAGGAAGATATCAAAATTGGCTCAGCAGCAAGGCTCCATTCTCTTTGAATATACTATGGTGAATAATATTCCCTATTACATTATAGGATTCCTGACATCGTTTCCTGGTGTAAACACTGTATTCACTGCAGAAATCACACCTTAAATATCTTACTGAATATCTATGTAATCTAAGTAATGCCATAATGCTCTGGTCAGATACTTGCTAGGCTAATACCCAACCAGTTTTATGTTCTCTATTAACAGTCTACATTAGCTAACAAATGTCTTTCTCAGAATTAGACAAGTTAACGCTATCATTTTCAGAGTAATAGCAGTCTCAGGTGACAAAATCTTTGTCCCTTGATACAC
Source organism: Pongo abelii (assembly GCF_028885655.2). NCBI lineage: Eukaryota > Metazoa > Chordata > Mammalia > Primates > Hominidae > Pongo > Pongo abelii. The sequence goes on along the minus strand of NC_072000.2, from coordinate 36,867,946 downwards.
CTCAAGTGATAAAGTCAGGCAGAAACATTACCAATTTACAAAGAAAAGACATGTTTTGTCACTTACTTCCCAATATCTGGGCCAGCCTCCATTCAATTCTACAAGTGCTCAATTTTAGCTGGTTGAAAGCTACATAAGTGAGAGATGTCTTAGAATCTGACAAAGTGTAAGTATAACTAGGATCCAGGTTAACACCTTAGGATACAAGAATAGTTCGAATTCCTCCCTTTACAGAATAAAAGTAACTTATCTAACAACATTTAAGTTAGCTGTGCCAAAAGAAATTATGTCTCTGGACATATTTTCCCTAACACTTGTACATAGGGGTAGGAGCAGTGGTTCAAGTTCAGTGCTTTATTCTTTTTGTGTTCTTGCAATTAAATACTACTCCAGAAGGTGGGCTAAACTTACAATTTATTTTTTGGTCCAGTAAGTGACTATGATGGGGCTCTACAGCAGGGGTTACGAACTCAAGGGCTTTCAGGGTTCAGGCAGGGAATGTCAGTGAGTGAAGAGGCCTGATGGGGACTGGGAGGAACTGAAGGACAACTCTGGCAAAGAGGTAGCACAGTTTGAGCTGATGCCACTTTAGGGAAAGTCATGCCTGGTGTCACCACTTCTAGAGGACAACATCTGAACTTTTATATGCCATTTCCCAATTTTGGTATTTTAACAAATTAAAGCTTTAAAAAATCATGCAAGCCAAATAACACATGTCATGGTCAAACATGGATCAGGGACTCGTTTTACAATTGGGTAACAGTTTTTCCTTTATTCATGTCACTCAGAATGATCACAAATGTATGTTACCTATGTAATATACCGTAATATTTATATCAGGAATTTATTCAACTGAAGCAAATAGAGGATTAGGCAATTATTCTGAAATCGATATTAATGTATAGGCTTATCAATAATCTAAGGAAAAAAATTCATCTTCATATGGGAGACAAAGCCCAAGATCACAGGGATCAACTCAATAGGCTATAAAGGATAGTTATTAGGGAGATGGCTTTTCTCTATCCCTTCAGGGAAGGGGAGTAAGCAGACACTAATGCCTTTGGATGCCTTGCCTAACATGTGTTCTTATGTTTTACTACTTTTCTAAAATAGCACTGGTCAGAATTTACTTTATTTTTTTTTATCCAACCTTCCTGTTTTCTCTTCTCTACCTTGTCTTTTTCTTTTTTTTTAACTCTAACACACACGGTGTCCCCCTATTAGAGTAATCTTCTTGGCAGTAATCTTAATAACAAAGGATTTCCATGACTCTCACATCACATCATTATGCAGGGACCATAGTTTAGAAGACTTTCAGAATGATATCACTGTGTCTGTAATAAGTAGTAATTGGTTTTGTGGGCAACTGCAATAAAGTACAGTCAAAGGATTATAAAGGTTGTTGAGATGCTGGTGTAACAGATGAAGACAAAGACCTTAAGACAATGACACTCTAGATTGTGCATTAATCTTTCACTTGCTTTTGTAAAGTAGGGCCTGTTTATAAGCAATCCTCACATTGAATCAAGAACTATATTAAAACCCAAAATAAACTTCGTACATTTTGTTCTAAACAAAAGTATTGTGGTTGTATGTCTAGAGTACTAAAGATAGAATAGATTAGTTGTACATGAGTAAAATGTTATAGTGCTGATCTCTGCCATCTAAAATACGATTAAACTTCAGACCCAAATAGTTACTCCCTGGGCCTAAACTTCCCATTGTTCTAATGTTCTTGCACTTAGATTATGAATAGCAGAAAAGAGACTCTTCATGAATCCTCAGCAAATGAAAATTTCAACTCTTTTTGATGACTACATTATCATCCTCAGAAATCATTATTACCACCAACAAAAACAACGTCAATAATTTCAAAACACACACACACATATACGTATGTATGTATCTGGATATTATACGCATTATTGTGTGTATGCATATAAATATATAGATAGATAGATAGGAGAAATAGTAAATGATTTTCAGATTCTCAAATGTAGTCCATCACACCAACCTAAAGGCTAATAATCTAATGTCTATCATTTTGGGGTTTTTTGAGATGGAGTCCCACTCTGTCACTCAGGTTGGAGTGCAGTGGTTCGATCTTGGCTCACTGCAACCTCCACCTCCCAGGTTCAAGTGATTCTCCTGCTTCAGTCTCCCAACTAGCTGGGACTACAGGCATGCACCACCATGATCAGCTAATTTTTCATGTTGGCCAGGCTGGTCTCGAACTCCTGATCTCAAGTGATCCGCCCGCCTTGGCCTCCCAAATTGCTAGGATTACAGACATGAGCCACCACGCCCAGCCTAATGTCTATAATTTCTTCTTATAAGAGAATGGATTGTGAAGCTAGCCAGCCTGGGTATAAATCCTGGTTTTGTTATTTACTAATTATGTACATTTGAGGTGACTTCTACCGCCTCACTTTTTCTCATCTGTGAAATGGGATAATACTCTGCTTTATAAGGTTGCCATTAGAATTTAGTTAAATGAGTCTTTTTTTAATAAGATCTTTACAATGGTGCCTGACACATAGTAATGCTGTATAAGACACGTTAAATGAAAACCTAAGCTCACTTCACACTGATTGTTCTTTCCTTATAATGTCTGCAATGCTCATTAATAATGTGCACTCTCTTCTCACTAATACAATGCCTATTCCTTGGTTCTGACATAACACATTTTTCCTTTTATTATAGTCCTCATTTTACCTATGGTCTATTCATTGTATACCATAAGTGTACTTAATGAGTTGTTCAAATAAAAATATATTTAATTAGTGGATGCTTAAAGATTTATAAATTTTTTTGTGCAGGATCATAAGGAGCCTTTTTTTAGTACAATAACAGATAAAAGGTGACATTCAATTGCAGGACAAGCAATTTTGTTTATATTATAAAATGAGTATCTAAACAGCTGTTACAAGAACAGATTACTCAGGAAGATTGTGAAAATGCCTATTGAATGTTTTTAAATGGCAATGATAATTATTAATCAAGAGTACATGTGTACTTCTAGACAAGATGATCTTTCAAAAGATCACAAACCTAAAAGTTCTCTTGAAAATCAGGCAAAGCCCCAGATCCAGGACCATGGAGAGCTCACCCAGGACAAGTGGTGCCCAGAAGTGGGGAAGCTGGACAGCAGATGCCTCCTCAACTTCTATTTTTGGGGGCAAGGTCAAATCATGAAATTCTTTTCAAGCTAGAAGCCAGCAAAATATATCCCCAAAAACGTTTGAAAAAAGGGGTGCTACTGCTATCAAAAAGCCAATATTATGAAACTGACTCAGAATTTGCAATCTTTGTGAATCTAACATGAATCTGGATAAGAGGTCAATTGTTTACTGGGCCACTTGTCCACAGTGGGAAAAGAAGATAGGTTTGGACTTGATGACTTATTTAATCAAAATAGGTAAGTTATCCTTTGTGGTTGATCAAATTTAGCTTTGAAAAATTGATTACTTCGGTTTCCCACTTCAAAGAGATGGTTATAATGATTATGGAAATAATATAGCTGTACATCCACAGAGGATAACAAGGATTAAAAATAGGTAGCCACAGAATACAGAAGCCAACTTAATCAAATGTTTCCTCCTCTTCAGTGATTTCTTCATAGTCATATTTTAATCAACTTTTAAATAATTTATTTTTATGAAGGAGGTTCAGATACTGACCTTATTGACAGATCCACACTGTCTCTATGTAAAAATCCTTCTCCAAGCTGTAGTTTGAACACATAACACCTTCACGTAAAGTTTTAGAATATCTGGTCTTTATAAAAGAGCATGGCAGGTTTTGGTTATCTAACTATAGGGTAAAGGAGAAGCCGGGTCAAAACCATTTTAAATTTTACCTTTTTAAAGTACTTCTAAGGAGCCAGACAGACAGGTTTTTATGGATTTTCCTACTTGTTTTGCTTAGGAGAACCCAGCACTACAGACTTCTACTATTTATCAATTAATCTGGCATGCAGCCTCAAAGGAAGAAGGTCGACCTGTATCAAAAATGCAGCCATCAAAAATTCATCAAAGGCTTCAGCATTTTAACTCATGAACCTTTGAACACCTGCATACTTGTCAGATCTCTGGTCGTAGTTAACGGTGAAATCTACAGTTACTCCAGTACCTACACTTGCCCTAACATGAGCCGAATGAGGAGCTTCCCAGGGAAAAAGTACAGTAAAGATTCTCTAAGCAATGCTTGCCCTTCCTTCATTACTTTTAGTAAAAGAGCCCACCCCACATTGACATTACATAGAGCTCAAAGTCAATCAAATTAGCTTACTTCAAAGGAAAAAATTCTTCCAAGAGTATTTTTTTTTGGCATGGTTGTAAGTATCAGCTTTCTTATAAGGTAACGGTAACATAATTGAGAAATGCACAAACAACTATTATCTGGTAGGATTATGCACAACAAAGATCACAAATTGAAGTAGTTTAATGCTCTCCAAAAAAGATAATAATTTCAGAAAACTTCTTTAACGTGTAAAGAAAGCTGGATAGTATACGCTGGAAGTTAAAACTGGAACCTTCAAGTTCAAGGTAAGAACTCTGCTGCTTAACTAATGCACTGCTCATAGCTGTCATCATTAATTTATGTTAGCCTCTGTAAACATCAAGAGTATAATAGGCCAATTTCACAACTAAATATAGATGCACATTTTGCCCTTATATAAATGGCAGATTGCTGCTGTAGATCATCACTGCAGAAATACATCAGTAAAGATGCGCTGTTTGACGGTCTGATGCTCACACAATATATAAAACCAGTTGTAATGGTTGTTTGGAAGCAAAGTGTAACATAGCAGCAAAATTTCATTTGTTCCACAAACTCAGGATATATTAAGCTTGGCTGACAAAGACTGTTTGATGTGCTAAATCAGTTTGACCTTCATTCTTGCTTTATTTTTCTCATTTAACATGTGAAATGACCATTATTTTTCTACATGTAGGAAAATATGAAATTGATTGCTTTAAAAATATGTCAAAAAACATCTGCAACTGCTAACATTTGATAAAGTATCAAAATCAAGATGTGTACTTACAGTTTTTAAACTAAGATATATTCTGATGGGATAATCCTGACCCATTTGACTTGTGGTAAAATAGATCAAAAGAGTAATTAAAGCCATTCAACTGAATGCCTTCCCTCATCTTCAGAAAATGCCTTGTGTATGTTTGAACTTAATAATTAAATTAATTGGTTTTAGCCAATGAGCATTTTCATTCTTAACACTTTAAATAAGAGGATTTAATTCCAGAATGAGTCATTAGAATAGTAATAAAGAACGCTGAGAGGTCTGCACAGTCCTTTTCAACTGATGTTCACCTTGATTCAAATAACCCTTGAATAAACCACAGCAAGACCAAACTATTCATTGTATGCTTTGGTGTCTGCCAAAAACCTCATGAATCAAAGTGTTTTGTTCTTCATTTTCCCCCAGAACTTTAAGCTATACAACCGGCAGTTCCATAATAACGGAAAAAAACTGCAGTTTTATCAAGTAATTTCTTTCCACCCAATAAACTGCACTTTACCTTGAAGCAACTTGTATATTTCACACCTTAAATTTCTATTTACCAAATCAGCTAATCACTTCACAATTGAACTCAGAACAAAAAAAAAATTATCAATTAAAGTGGTTGAAACTCCTGCAAATTATCATTTAGGAATGAAGTAATTGCTTTCATCAGGGCAGAAAAGCCCGCCAGAACAGAAATGTCACTTTAGATTAGTGTTCTCACTCCTGAAGCTATGGATGACACAGCTGATATAAGACTAAATGCCAAGACCAATCAATTGCTTTTGTGGCTCTGCTCTGAGCTGCTGTAAAAGGGGCCATTTTCTAGGATCTACTCTTCATTATAGTAAATGCTATCTCCTTGGTAACATAATTCCATTTCTCATAAATTCTGTCTGAGAGCATTGTCCTAACAATGGATGTTTGTGGAAAAGAATGCTGTTGGTTTAATGCACAGAATTAAGTGTGAATGGCTGTCAAACTGCTATAGTTTACTAGTTCTTAAACATAAATTGAAGTCTTATACATTAAAAAGAATTCTTGAGGATACATGAATGTCCTGAACAAGGGTAAAATATTGTACTTGAAGGTTCTGTGCCACTGGTTTACAATTTGGACTATTCTAGTAGTTATCTGTCCTGTACATTAAATCAATCAGTTCACACTGAGAGATGGGTGAACACTTCACTTACTTTCTCAGCATTGCAGTTTGCAAATGTGAAAACTCAGAAGCAAATATGGACTTATTAGGCAACTGCATGCGATTTGTGAATAGCCACAACTCTGTGTGTGTGTGTGTGTGTGTGTGTGTGTATGTAATGTTCTTTGAGCTGAGAACTTCCTGGAAAGCATCCAGATCTTAATCTGTATTGTTCATCCCCCTGAAGTTACAAGAATCTGGGTTGCAGGCTCCAATTAAAAGGAAATTGAAGAAGCTAATATAGTGAGAAAGCAGCAATTCCCTGCACTGCTCTCTTCAGGTCGGAAGTTTAGAAAGAGATTCAGGATCACGGGTCTTTGCCCGACATGGGATAAAGGCTTTCTCATCCTGGTGAGCACACATGTGTAACTTCCATTAACAGTAACAGGAGTCGTGAGCACACATTGAGAGGAAAGTCCACAGCTAAATGTTTGAAAGGGTCAGAGCATCTCTGCAGAAAGGAAAAATGAGAGAGAACTGTGGGTACCCTTTGACGGCAGGACATTTCACTGACCATGCAAAGGGCAATTGCCGGAATTTCTACCACTCCAAAGAACTATAGTACTATTTTTCATAATATCAATAACAGGAAAGGATACATGTTATTTCTGCTTTTTTAACAGTATACAGCACCATCAAAGAACATCATGGAAGCTAATATAATGATAAACATGAATATGTTTGAATGCTTACTATATTTCAGTCAAGGTCCAAGTGTTTTCGACATTATCTAATTCATGGTTGCCAATATCAGCAATGAAGGGGAAAACTGGTAACAGTGACTATGGAAGGTAGTAGTCTATGCTAGATATGACTGATGCTAAAAACAGCATTGTTTTCAGCCACTCTTGGCAGTGGAGTACTGTATGAGCTTTTAAATTTTCCCTCCAAATTTCTACACCCATCCCCCAAAACGGGGAGTTTTCTTGTTTTAGAGAGGGCTTTCCCTGGATGCTGGACTTCAGGTGCTAAAAACAGGATATTCCTGGGCAAACCAGGATCCTTGGTCCTCCCGTAAGTCTTATTGTCTCCCAAGAAAATTAAAACAGAGAGAGGAAAAGTAACTCACCTAAGGCCAATGATGGTTGGAGATGGCATTTGAACCTTGGCCAGATAACTCAAGTCCTTATCACTAATGTGCAATATTGCTGCTATAGGAATAAAATCCTCATGATTCCCTTTTCTCTATTATATTTATATGACAATTAAGTCACTGATAAAATTTAATTTATAATCACCCATATAAATTTCATAATAATTGTTTTGAAAACTTAATTCCTTAATGAAATATCCAATAAAACCCCTATTTTCAGGCTTATAAACACCTATTCCAATTTGGAGTAGATAGATTTGCTGTTAATTGCTATAAGTCCCAAACTAAATTGCTTTGGAATTCAAATTCAAATGACCTTTCTAGAGGGAAAATTCATTTTTTCTTTTAATTTTCTTTAAGTGTGATTTCAAACACTTCTGAAAGCACAACTAAGTGGAAGAAAGCTTCTGAAGACTTTCCAGCTTGATATAACACATTTGGAAGGGAGAAAGCATGCTTTGACAAGTTTAAAGATCTTTATGTATGAAAAATTTAAGTTATGGTCATGTGAATACTAGCAAACATAGCACATGCTTTACTTGACACCAATGAACACACCATTATACTTTATCCACATTCCTTTGTGAAACAGAGATCACTAAGTAAAATGGTTCCTCTTTTTAAACACTACAACTGAGAATACAAGTTCATCAGCCTCAAGAAACTGTATACTCCTTCTCTCACTTATCTGTTTTTTTAAGACACATATTGTTATTTCACCTTTCATCCAGATTCCAAAAGCACATGTATGGTTGCCAGGAGCCTAAATTATTACAATTTCTAGAAAACAATTTAGCAACTACATATCCAAAGGCTTAGAAATTTGTCTACTTTAGGCCCATGCTAACTTATAGAAAACTTAGGAAAAAATAACCAAGTATGTAAACAAACATATTGCCAAAAAGGATATTTACTGCATTTTTAATAAGCTTTAAAAATAAAGTATGGGGTATTCTCAAGATACTGAACAAGGATCTTGAAAAATATTCAATGGCTTAGAAAATACTTTACAATATGTTCAACAATCACTGGCGGTTTATAAAGCAGCATGTGTTGAGATCATACAATTATAGCTATATATCTTTATCTATAAAGATATAGAGATAATATATATCCAAATCTGAATAAACTGCTACAAATCAAAATATTAAGATTGTTTATTTCTACATGGCAAGACCATTTCTTTTGCATATAGGGTTGTGGAGGCTAACTATTTGCTGGACTCTCTTCAGTAAACTTTTTAATATAAAAATTACTTTCTGAAAAAATGAAAATATAATTTATTGGATCCAAATTGAGCATGAGAAGTGCCTTGATGCTTAAAGGCATTTTTTTCTCCAATAAATGATTGACCAAATAGTGCTATCAAATGCCATGCTTTCCCTATTTTTTGCAATAGTAGGACCTGAGAAGTATTTGGAGAAAATGCTTGGCTTGGTCGCGCCTCTGAAAGAGAGCTGGAATTGGAATAGCTGGGAGAAGTCTTCGTCCCTTCTCAAGTTATCCCACAAGGGTCTTAACCAGATGATTGAGTCCGTTAGAATGCAGCCAGTTTCTATGTCCTTTATGGCCCCCTCGGAATCCCAAAGCAGTGCTTTGCTCAGTGTATCATTTGCCGACTGCTGGTTGGGGATGGAATGTGATTCCATTCAGTGACCAACTTTTTCCGTGTGTCACACCCTTGAAAACCTGACAGCAGCTACAGGCTCTTACGGAGGAGAAAAAGTATACAAATCAACACACAACATATTGCACAGACTGTGCTTCCTGAACCACGTTCTCAGATCCTGTCTCAAATCTGGGTTAAGAAGCTGCCACAATAGATGGTATCCTGGGGTCTCTACCAAGCTGTGTAACACAGACCTAACTACTGTGATTAGAATCATTCTTTGCTTTTTCATTGACTACTGTACTTCCCATCTCTAATAGGTTTGGCCCTTGCTGGTAGAGTGGCTCTATGGCATGAGACTACATATATAAGGAGCCTAAATGTTTTTATGTGGCACAGATTACCATGTAAGATTTAATTTGAAGGGTCATGATATTTCACACAGAAACCTTTAAAGTGAGACAACATAGGAAATGCCTGTTTCTAGGCTTCCATTACTCAGGAACCAAGTCTTCCCTAGACGCTACACATGCTTAAAAAAGTGCTTACTCCATTTATGCAGCCAAAAGACACATGAAAAAATGCTCATCATCACTGGCCATCAGAGAAATGCAAATCAAAACCACAATGAGATACCATCTCACACCAGTTAGAATGGCGATTATTAAAAAGTCAGGAAACAACAGGTGCTGGAGAGGATGTGGAGAAATAGGAATACTTTTACACTGTTGGTGGGACTGTAAACTGGTTCAACCATTGTGGAAGTCAGTGTGGCGATTCCTCAGGGATCTAGAACTAGAAATACCATTTGACCCAGCCATCCCATTACTGGGTATATACCCAAAGGATTATAAATCATGCTGCTATAAAGACACATGCACACGTATGTTTATTGCGGCACTGTTCACAATAGCAAAGATTTGGAACCAACCCAAATGTCCAACAATGATAGACTGGATTAAGAAAATGTGGCACATAGACACTGTGGAATACTATGCAGCCATAAAAAATGATGAGTTCATGTCCTTTGTAGGGACATGGATGAAGCTGGAAACCATCATTCTCAGCAAACTATCACAAGGACAAAAAACCAAACACCGCATGTTCTCACTCATAGGTGGGAAATGAACAATGAGAACACTTGGACACAGGAAGGGGAACATCACACATCGGGGCCTGTTGTGGGGTTGGGGGAGGGGGGAGGGATAGCATTAGGAGATATACCTAATGTAAATGACGAGTTAATGGGTGCAGCACACCAACATGGCACATGTATACATACATAACTAACCGGCATGTTGTGCACATGTACCCTAAAACTTAAATTATAATAAAAAACAAAAATAAATTTAAAAAATTAAAAAAAAAAAGACATGGTCCTAACTAGCCTCAGAAATTAAGTAGCACAGGAGTAAGAGACATTCTTTAGGACTTTTTTCTTGCAAACAAAACCAAAATGACATGGGCTCTGAAGTCATGCATGCCTTGCCTTCAATCCCTTCTCATCAATTAAAATCTGTGCCATCATTGGCAACTCACTTTATTTCATGAGCTACAATGTCTTTATCTGAAAAGTACATAATGTTTAACTTGCAATGTCTTTGTGAAGATTAAACAGTGTAATGTGTAATGTAATGTCTAAGAAATAGTCAAGAAAGGCCACATGTCTTCACATAATGGGAATAGACACCATAAAATTGGGGAAGAAAATTATATGTCAAAAAAAGACTTTTCTTACGATATTATTCAAAATACACTACAGAAGTTCTAACAGAGTAAGTTCTTGAAAATTAATTGCAAGCTACCCTGAACTTAAAGAATTTTTCAGTAAAAGGAAAAATATCACTTTGAAATAATGCAGACTAATGATACCATCTTTCCATGATTACTTAAGAACCAACTGAAATAGTCAGAAGAAATCATACACGTGGGTGGGTTTTTCAAAAAAAGACATGAATATTTGCTTAAAATTGTTTTTTATTTTAAATAAAAATATTTATCTCAGTAGTTAGGATATTAATGAGCATACTCAATGTAAGAAATTTTCTCCAGATTTCTATCACTACAAATAAAACTTTATTATTCTTCATTAAAAAAAAAGTGCTCAGTCCTCTGATAGGCTCCTATTCCTTTATTAGGAGCTTAGTCCTCTCATAAAAATCTGCCTTTGAGGAATTACAAATTAGTTATTCTAACCAAGTCTACTTATGTAACAGGATGACAAATATCGGTAACATGTCTCTCTTTTTTTTTTTTTTTTAAGACAGGGTCTTACTCTGTCACCCAGGCTGGAATGCAGTGGTGCCATCTTGGCTCACTACAACCTCCGCCTCCCAGATTCAAGCAATTCTCCCACCTCAGCCTCCCAGGCAGCTGGGACTCCAGGTGTGCACTACCACACCTGGCTAATTTTTGTGTTTTTCAGTAGAGATGGGGTTTGGCCATGTTGATCAGGCTGGTCTCAAACTCCTGACCTCAAGTGATCTGCCCACCCCAGCCTTTCAGAGTGCTGGGATTACAGGCCTGAGCCAACATACCGGACCCAGTAACATTTCTATGTAGAAAACAAATGTTTAAAATATGTAACATAAAAATAAAATAATTAGGCACATTTTAAAAATGTATTGTATGAGCTTGCAAGTTTCTCATGGAAAAACAAAAGATTGTATCATAATATAAGTACATATAAAACTGAACAGTTTCAGTTATCTTAATTGAAAGTCAACACTGAATTTCCGGATTTTGAACAAATCATTAAAGTAACATTAATAGTAACATTAATCCCAACTGTTGAGAGTTCTCAGATGGAGGAAAGCACATGATTTGGAAGCTGATGTAAAGAGACTACTTAATTGAAATGGGGCAATGAAAGCCAGCAATTTTCTCAATGTGCCCCCATCACAAAGCATCCACAAATAACTTTAGTATCAGAACCTATAATCCACTGAATAATTGGTTGAAATACACAAAATGTGTACTACATGATTGAGCATTTCCCCCTGAACTGAGAGCTCAACATGATCCTTGACCAAGGCGGATATCCTGTTGCCTGCCTGTCACAGGACGCTTTACATGAGCCCTTTCTTAAATATACCTATCTTCTCTCTGCATTTTATTTGGCTTTGTTTGGGCTGAGATACTCATCTCAAAAGGTTTCTCCTCAAGGTGTCCTTTTGAGTTATCAGGCAACAAAAGATCACTAAGTCTTCAGCTTCACTTCTGCAAATGGCAGTGATTCTCAACAGCATCTTTACAAAGACAGCGTGGACTTCAATGAGCCACCAGGGGCAATGGGGCAACATGGCCATGTTCCCATGGTTGTAGAACTGAGTCACTTTTCAAACGCGCACGCACACACACACACACCATTGTTAGGTGAGTGAAGGGGAGTGAATTTTATATACAGCTGCCTCTAGCTATAACTTCACCAATTAGTCAACACTTCCAAACTTCTTAGAGGTAGTATTTGAGCTTTACTAGTATTAGATAAAGTCGGCATTTCATTAAGTGTCCCAGATGGTCCTTCAAATGCCTTCTGTCTTTCTCTCTCATTTTCTTCTATTTGATTTCTTCTCAGAATCATTCATTTGCATTAGTCATATCTTATAAAATTCATACATGTAAGAAGAGTGATATAGTTTGGTTGGTTTTTATTCGTTTTCTGAAATGGTTAGACTATTGTAAATGGATTTAAAGTAAGGGTCACAAAAACTCAAATACTTGCAGGATCAAAGAAAATTATGCAAATGAGCAAAGATGACTAGGTGAAAGAAAGCAGTGCAAGCATGATGATTAGTGGAAACTGGATCTCACTGCTGAATAGTAACAGGGAACGGTGGGTCCTGTGGAAAACTGGAAAGCACCCTCCCAGCACATAGGGGATATTCATTATTCATAAAAACATTTGTTACTAGATTGGAATGTGGCCCCAAAGTTGCCAGATCTTCCTTTCAGAAAGAAGTCAAAAATCCAGATTTTTTAATGTAAAATCTTCCAGTTTTTGAAAGCATTGGCATCTTATTTTAAAAATGAAACTCTTTGTAGGCCCCTTATGATTCTCATTTGGCCTGTGGCAATTGGAAACCTGTGGTTTAGTGGTATTAATAACCTTTCTTGGGAGTAGGATTTAATTATGGGGCACATAAAGGTATGGGTATGAAGATTTTCAGTAAAGCTAGGTGACATTAAAGATATGGCAAAGAGGCATAAAATGGAGGAAAATGAAGAAAGCTGAACTTAGAAGAAAAGAAACCATAATTATTAACAGTAGTTTCCTCTGAGTGTGTTTCTGCTTTTACTTTTCTGTTTTATAAATTTACTATAAACTATCAAAGTTAAAGTTACTATTTTATGCGGCTTAGTCTATTAGTAAAAGTAGCCCAGAGAGTGGAAAATAATTATATGTATATATTTAGGTTGGTGCAAAAGTAATTGCGGTTTTTGCAATTGCAAGTAATGGCAAAAACCGCAGTTACTTTTGCACAAACCTAATACATAGATCCATTTACCATGTTTAAGCCACACAGTTTTATTGAACATTTAATCACAACCAAAAGTTCAATCAGCTCACTATGGTGACATCATGTATAAAGAATCTTTTATTAAAAATTAAAATAGCCCTTTAACAATGAGTCAAAGTGTAGTCCCCTCAAAATAAGTGATTAACAATATCTTAAATGTACATGCTAAACAAGGCTCTGTTTTTATTAGTGCAATAATAATGTTGAGAGACAATGTCTTGCATATAGAGTATGTCTTTGATAAGTATGTGTTGAAAGATGATTATGCTGCTGCTGATCTGAATGTCCTTAAAAGTCATGATTAAAAATAGTAAACAACACAGCCAGTAGCAGTGCTACTGAAATTAAACCCACTGTAAATTAGTCCTTGAAATGGTATTATAGTGAAAGGAGGGAAGGAAGGGAGGGAGAGAGGAAGGGGAAGAGGAAGAGGAGGGAAGAGGAAGGGGGAGGGGAAAAGGGCAGGGGGCAAAGAGAAGGAAAAGGAAAGGTAGAGGAAGGTAAGCAGGAAAGGAAGGTAAGGAGGAAAGAAACACAGATACATTCATAAATTTTTTCCTGTCAGAAATATTTAAATTCTCAAAACAGTCTCCTCCCCTTTCTACACTCTGGAGGTGGTGCTAGTGAGCACCAAACTGAGGTAAACTGAGGAAAGCAGCAGCAGCCAAGAGCCTGTCTAGCCTTTCTCATACACAGCAACATTTAGAACGCCAAGTCACTGAAAATCCTGCCTACATGGAAGAACCATACAACAGGGACAGGAGGAAATTTTTGTAAAAGAGAATCCTAGACCTTCACATTTGCCGGATCTGTGTGTCTATGTGTAATCAGAAATTTTTCAAAAAGTAGACAGAGGCAGTGAGAGGTGACAACGTGCTGGTGGCCCTCGCTTGCTCTCAGTGCCTCCTCGGCCTAGGCGTTTGCTCTGGCCATGCTTGAGGAGCCCTTCAGCCCGCCTCTGCACTGTGGGAGCCCCTCTCTGGGCTGGCAGAGGCTGGAGCTGGCTCCCTCGGCTTGCGGGGAGGTGTGGAAGGAGAGGCGCGGGCAAGAACCGGGGCTGTGCAGGGAGCTCGCAGGCCAGCGCAAGTTCCAGGTGGGCGTGGGATTGGCGGGCCCCACACTCGGAGCAGCCAGCAGGCCGGCACCGCAGGCCCCAGGCAGTGAGGGGCTTAGCACCTGGGCCAACAGCTGCGGAGATGGCCCTGGGTTCCCCCAGCACTGCCAGCCCATCCACGCCACGCTCAAATTCTCGCCGGGCCTCAGCCACCTCCCTGCCAGGCAGGGATCTGGGACCTGCAGCCCGCCATGCTCAAGCCCCCCCAACAGTGGGCTCCAGTGTGGCCCAAGCCTTCCTGACAGGCACTGCCCCCTGCTCCGTGGCCTCCGGTCCCATGGACCACCCAAGGGCTGAGGAGTGCAGGCGAATGGCAGGGGACTGGCAGGCAGCTCCGCCCACGGCCCTGCTGCAGGATCCACTAGGCGAAGCCAGCTGGGCTCCTGAGTCAGGTGGGGGCTTGGAGAACTTTTATGTCTAGCTAAAGGATTGTAAATACACCAGTCAGCACTCTATGTCTAGCTCAAGGTTTGTAAATGCACCAGTCAGCACCCCCATATCTAGCTAAAGGTTTGTAAATGCACCAATCAGTGCTCTGTGTCTAGTTAATCTGGTGAGGACTTGGAGAACTATTATGTCTAGCTAGAGGATTGTAAATGCACCAATCAGCACTCTGTGTCTACCTCAGGAATTGTAAATGCACCAATCAGCACCCTGTCAAAATGGACCAATCAGCACCCTGTCAAAATGGACCAATCAGCTCTCTGTAGAATGGACCAATCAGCAGGATGTGGGTGGGGCCAGATAAAGGAATAAAAGCAGGCTGCCTGAGCCAGTAGCAGCAAACTGCTGGGGTTGCCTTCCACATTGTGGAAGCTTTGTTCTTTTGCTCTTTGCAATAAATCTTGCTGCTGCTCACTCTTTGGGTCTGCACTGACTATATGAGCTGTAACACCGCGAAGGTCTGCAGTTTCACTCCTGAGGCCAGCGAGACCACGAACCCCCATCGGGAGGAATGAACAACTCTGGACGGGAGGAACGAACAACTTTAGACGTGCTGCCTTAAGAGCTATAACACTCACCATGAAGGTCTGCAGCTTCACTCCTGAAGCCAGTGAGACCATGAACCCACCAGAAGGAAGAAACTCTGAACACGTCCGAACATCAGAAGGAACAAACTCCGGACATACCATCTTTAAGAACTGCAACACTCACTGTGAGGGTCCACGGCTTCATCCTTGAAGTCAGTGAGACCAAGAATCCATCAATTTGGGACACAGCAGTTGCTCCAAGGAGAACACATAAGAGATTACAGAGAAAGGAACAAACTCCGGACATACCATCTTTAAGAACTGCAACACTCACTGTGAGGGTCCACGGCTTCATCCTTGAAGTCAGTGAGACCAAGAATCCATCAATTTGGGACACAGCAGTTGCTCCAAGGAGAACACATAAGAGATTACAGAGAAAGGATGCAAGATGGCAGGATACCTACAAATCACTTAAAGTGAAATGTTAAATCTCTCAAAGATTTGGAATGACTGAATAAGGCAACTATCTAGAGATGTCTTCTGCAATTTGCAAAAGAGTTTTGGAACCATTGTTTTCCTGTAGCTGAATCTCTTCTGTTTCAGGGTTTGGGTTTTGACCTTTTACCTTTATTTTTTAAATGTGGCTTTTCCTTTTTCCTTCCATTACAGGAGCATCTGTGGCCTTCTCAATTTTTTTTTTCTGGCAATATGCTCCTGGTCTCTGGCAGTATACCTTTCCCTCTGGGATGGAAGCCTACAGCTTAGGTGGAGGGGACTGCCATGATGTCTATGTGCAGTGTCTGATGCTTAATGAAATTGATCAGAATGGCACCATTCTAGTCAATTTCACTCACAGCAGGTAGGAGCAAGAGACACATTCCTATGTAAGACTCAGGTACTGCTCTTCATCTGTAGCTTCTAGGACTGATTGTACAGTGGATTTCAATTGAAAAAGAACACACACACACACAGCCTGCTGGAGTGCATCCCAGAGCAGACATGCTACAATTTGCTTCCCTTCACCCCTGTATATGCAATACAGCAAGGAATGGTGTATGTTCAACTGTAGGCTATAATTTTATTGATAGACTCTGATGACATTATAAAATCCATAAGGGCAAAGAGCAAGTGATTTGCTCATGTCACTAGAAATCCAATACAAAATTACAGCCTTCATTTGGAAGCCTTTTTGGAACTTTTTTTTAAATCAGTCATGATGCATAGTTATCAATACCTGTATTTGGACCATGATGACAGGGAGAAGGAAAAATACCAGGCCAATTCTTACAGAGAAAATAAACCCAAATTATTGAATTGCACAAGGATACCTGATTTGGCAAATCTATACAAATTGTGAGAGATTCTATACAAATTGTGAGAGAGATGACAAGCAGAAAATGAGAGCACATTTGACTCATTTAATAAAGACTTCTATAAGCATTCATTTATATGTTACTGTGTGCTAAATGTAAACATGTAAAATCAAGTTTGGGTCTATTGCACATTACAAATGAGCTCTTGAACAATTTGTACATGAAAGGCAGGAATAAGGAAAATAATGCCTCTTTATTCCATGTCAATGGGCTCAACTTTCACATGAGCTCAACAGCTATTGTGTGTCCTTATTTGCATAGCACAGATTTCGGTGAGGAGGGTCTTATCCCGCTGGAGAGCCACCCATCTATGCATTTTCAAGGCATCAATCTAACAGATCCTCACATGAGCCAGAAGGCATACAGAAACATGTCAGTGACAAGAAAGGTCTACTACTCAAAAGGGAGAGATGTCCTGTTGAAAAGTAGAGTTTGCTTCCCCTCTGTGGTCAGGATACTTACATCCTTGTCACGAGGAAGCTAACTGAACTATCCGAGACAGGTCCATCTTTGCAGTTCATGCTATCAGTGGGAGGTCCTGGAAGCAACTAATGTATGTATAAAAGTGATTTGTAAGCAGTCCTAGAATAAAGAAATTGAAAGACAGGTCATCTGGAAAATAAGTAGAGTTAATTGGATAGGTACAGATGGTACACATAAGGAGGCTATTCAATGTAAGGAAAAATATGACTGAGAAAACTCACAGTTATTCATTATAATCAAATACGATCTATAAGTCATGGGACCGCAGTGCTGGCCGAACTCTGCCAGTAATAGCTGTGTGACTTCAAGACATTTAATTTCTCTATGTTTCTTCACCTTAAAACAAAAGGATTATTCTCTAGGACATCTTTCCATTTGATGATCCTATTTTCATTTGTGTTTTTGTCATACAACATTAGTGGAACTACTGGTCATGTGTCTGGCGTACATTAAAGTTATTTCCCATTTACCTATGGTTTTAGAGTGGTGTGTGATCCCCCATTGTTCAGCCTTCAGTAAGTAAATATTCAACCTGACTTTCCTTCAGGATCCAGTGAGTTTGCATGGTTATTAAATTCACAGACAATACATGAAAACTGGCTTAACCAAAATCACTGTTTAATAACAATAATATAATTTCAGCTCTATGCTTTGAAAGGAAAACCTAGAACTGATAAGGCAGAGCACAAAACAGTTACTCTTAGTTAATAACAAATATCAGCTGTGTACACTGAAAGAAGAATGTGGTTTACGCAAAGGTTACAGCTCTGTTTTAAACATTAAATTAAAACTCTTGTTTTGGCCAGGCATGGTGGCTCATGCCTGTAATCTCAGCATTTTGGGGAGGCCGAAGCGGGTGGATCACAAGGTCAGGAGTTCAAGACCAGCCTGGCCAACATGTGAAACCCTGTCTCTACTAAAAATACAAAAATTGGCCGGACGTGGTGGTGCACGCCTGTAATCCCAGCTACTCGGGAGGCTGAGGCAGGAGAATTGCTTGAACCCAGGAGGTGGAGGTTGCAGTGAGACAAGACTGCACCACAGCACTCCAGCCTGGGTGACAGAGTAAGACTGAGTCTTGAAAAAACAAAACAAAACAAAAAAAAACCTTAAAAAAATTTTTTTTTTTAGCTAGTGGGTGGGAGAGGTTCAAATGATGGCAAAGCTTGCATTTTTAAAGTATGCCTGTTTACTCTCTATGTATAGTATAATGCCTTGGAACATTCCTACAGAATGTCAAACATCTGGATCAAGCAATCAACAAACACATGTTGGTTGCTGTATGACATCAAGCTAAATCCAAATCAATCAATTATCTATATCTAGTGCACACCAGTACTTTTGACCCTGGGTAGATACAAATGCAACACTCCTATTTGTTCCTAAGGTAAGTCATATTTATACTAGTTTTTAGTTTGCAAAGCTGATCCACACTTCTTCCTAAATGCTATAGGCTTAGATCTCATGGGATGGTTCAGCCTCCAACTGACCAGAAAGCAACTGCCATATCACCTCCAACCCCTATTTTAGCCATTGAAAACCTCAGTGGCCAAAGTAGTGGCATGACCATCCACATTCCACCAAGTGACTCATGCCTTTTTTACTTATTCAGAGATACATGACTACTGGAATCATATCAGATAGCATTATTCCTCTCATTGACATGTAATTGAATTTTTTGTTACTAATTATACTTACTATAACCACAAACAACATAAGCAGGTACCAGTGTATAATATCTGAAATTACTATAAATATTAAGAAAAAGGCAACAAACCATGTGGACCACATGTTAAAAGTGAAATCTCCTTTCAACTGAAATACATAGAGAATTTTTAATAGTATAAACAGTGTTTACGTTAATTTCACTTCATCTTCTGTAGACTGAGGCAGCACATTTTGAGTAGCTTATGGTCTTGATTTGTTAGTGAGTAATATTTCGCTCAAAGTTCCAAAAGGCCCAAACTCTAAGTATTCTAAGTTTGGGTAAATGAAAGTGGAAGCTTAGATGGAAAAGAGTACAAAAGAAAAGGAAGCACCTTTACAAAGAGCTATTATACCTGATAGGCTCCATGCAAGACAGTTGAAATGTGAGCTTCAGTATTCAAAATAGAAAGGATACAATCATATGTCTGGTTAACTTACAGGAAATAGTTCCAGAGACAATTTTACACTAACTACAGTGATTTGGGCAATTTTTAAAAATAATACCAGCAAATTTCTCTCCATTATACTCTGCTGGCAGAAAATAAAACATTTTTCTTTGAAATGATTGCCTTTGGTTTTGTTAAATCATGCATTCTGTCAACATGTGGTCACCATTTTTACATGATCTTTCTGCTTCCCTAGAAAAGAATGAATTCACAGTCTGAACCCTGATATAAATATGTAATCTTGCAACTGTTAAGGCTTCTTCTATTACTGCAAAATGAAGAGATAAGAAATAGAAGTGATATCAAAAGAAATGAAACAAAAAAAGAAGGTGATGATGACCAAATAAGTATAAAGCTCAGCTTCTTGCATCCACTTCATAGCCAGATGAAGAAAATGGTCATGTTAATCATTTTTCTCACTGTAACACAGAGATGGTGTGAAATTCATTTCAAAACATTAATATTTGAAAATACATTTGAGAACCCTATTTGTGCCAAGAAATACATTCTAGCAACTTTCTGCAGCTAGCAAAAAGTTAGAGGAGCAGAGGCTATAAGTAGGACATTATCTTGTCATTAAATACTTTTCAGATAGAATTGTAATATGTCCGAGCTTTAATTGCTTCCACTCACTATGTCATCCTCTAGGACGCAGATCCTCATCGCCATCCTCCAGCCTGTACATTTTTTAAAGCTAAATTATTCTGCAAATGAAAAGTGTAGATACTTGTTTTGTTGCTGCCCCCTTCTGAGTGTGTGTTTACTGATACGGCAAAAAAGTACTTCTTTCTAAGATAATCACTGCAATATTGACTCCCCTATGGCTGGGATTTCCCAAAGTGGGCACTCAGAAAGCTTTCTTGACTATGTTGGTTTTCCCTTACTCAATAGCCTGGTCATATATTGCATCTCAAACCAATCTATAGTTAAATAAATAAATAAAATATTAAGCCTAAAAAAAAAAAACTGAGACACTTCAAATGGGTAAAGAAGAAAACTCCAGATCAATCTTTAATTGGATAAAAATATAAAAAGCCAAAACAAAGCCAGAACTTTTATGTATAAAAGACATAGCAAAGCAACGAATTGTTTTCACTGATTGGGTCTTCCACTAGGGTAATCCTAGAGATTCAACTATCCAGAAAACAAGTAGTAACAATCTGATTATACTTAGAATGTATGTTTTCAGGGTATAGGTATAAGGGATAGTCATTTGTTCCCATCTCTCATATAGTTAACAAGTAAAGTAAGCTAAAATGTAAAACACAGAAGGTGCCACTTAAAAGGGAGTTCCTACCACTGAGTAGCAAATGGGCCAAAACTTTAGATAAGATTTCAATTTAGGTGACACTGTGCTTGTGATAGAATTGTCTACGTCTCAACGGTGCAATCACCATGTAAAGAGGGAAGAACAATTAATTCAATTTCTCTATCAAGTTAAAAACTCAAGTTACTAGAACACAATTGGAAGTTTCAACTAACCAGAATCATTTCTGTACTCTTGACTTCTTTTAAGTTCCTTTTGTTTTCCCCCGTACGAAGGAAAGATGCCCTATTTTCCAATCAGATATGTAATGATAATGCCATGTCATAAAAATATCAGCATCACCACTCACTCCATAAGAAGAAGGGCTTCCAAGGGCCAAGCTGCTGTTCAGCCAACACACACTGGCAAGACTCACCTTCCAGCATCCACGCTGGTGTCAGTGCCTGGGCTATTCCAGCTGTTTGAACTCATACCACACCTCAAGGCTATCTGGTTCAACAGAATGCTTCTTAGTTATTACACCAGCTGTTTTTAAAACATGTACAAGACTTAAAGAACCCATGGTTTCTTCCTTTTACTGTCCTTTAGCCAATGTTAAAAAAGAAAAAAAGATGTAATTGAGGACTTAATATTCTTGGTATTGTGCTAATTAATTGCTTCATATTGTTTTTCTCATTGAATCTTTAAAAAATCTTATGGTTATATATCTACAGGTGAGGAGGGCAGGGAGGTTTAAAGTGATCACATAATTTGCCTAAGGTCTCCTAGTCACTTCAGAGCCAGAGTTCAATGTCCAAAAGTATCTGACTACAAAGTTCTCATGCTCAACTCCCATGGACAACACCTGACAGGTGAGCTGGGAAGAAAGGATGTGGAAGTTCTAACCATTGTGGGTACAGGAAAGTTACTTTTAAATCACATGAATTACTGTTTTTAAAAAAACCACACACACATCAGCAAATTTAAAGGACTTTTTATGATCTCAAGATTTGATTTGGGGACCTAGGATTGTTGTGGTAAATTTGACAAGTCTTATTTTTAAAAATGTATGAGTTCAGTTTACATAAATTTGGAAATAAAATAACATGGTTGCTTTGTGTGGCCATCTGCCACTCTCGTAAGTATCTCTAGCTACAAAAATTGAGAACACTGGTAGTTTTGCTATGGAGTTAATTGAAGCCTTCCTAAGAATAATTTTAATTCAGTATTGAGAGCCAAATTCTGCTTTATGATCCACATTTCACATAGTATTTCTGAAAATTAGAACAAGCCAGGGTTCTGATTGGCATTTTGAAATCTTTCAGATTAAAACATGATCCAGCTATTTTCTGCTATTCATCTAGTGCTGATCTCCAGATCCATAGAAGTGTAGTGGTTTTCCAGGTGCAATGTGGGAATGACCTATGACTCTGAACAGATGAATGGCCCCTAAGAATTTAGACCTTCTATCTTTATTGTTATCCTATACTGTCACCTAATTATAATTATTTAGTTGCTTCTACTTTTATTTATATAATAAAAATGACTAAATGCTCAAATTACAAGATTTAACACTTACTTGGTTACAGAGTACAAAAGTATGCTATATATAGCTTTAAATTAATATTTCTTCCCAGCAGTTTCTTCCACCCAAATCATAATACTTTATGGTATCTACTGATAAATGCCTTTTTATTCTAAGTGATAGCCCAGAAAGAACTCACCTTCGGGTTAAAGGCAGCAGTTCTCTTTAGACACAGTAAGAGCACACATTTGAGAGAGTTCATCTGTTACTGTTCTCTGTTCAACTTAATTCAACCCTTGTCTCTGAAAAGGGTCACTTGCTTTGACTAAATTTCATTTTGACCATTTACAAAATGAGAGGTAGAAGATTCACCAAAATTCTGAATATATCATGTGACTTATGGAAAGACAATAAAGAATTGTGGGGGGGGGGAATCCATAAGTATCTATTATCTTCATAACAAAAATAGCACTGCTATCTATTAGAAAGAGAGGAGTGGGAAGTAAACAAAAGTAATTATCCAAGCTGTAATTTGGCCTTGACAACAGAGTCGGGCCTCTTCAGACTAAGAAGAGGCTGTATACCGATGGGCGCTAAAGGACAGCACAACACATATCATGCTGGCAGTGAGTAGGGGGAGCGCCAAAACAACATCCTAACTGCAGAAGCTGCAGCACTCCACATATGCAGCAGAGACATACAGTCCCACAGATGTGTCTTCTGGTATGACCAGGAAGGCATGTGGAGTGTGTGGTAGTTAATTCTGCCACAGGCAAAATTAAAAGACACACTTTATTCATTTTCTTCACGTTTTCTTCTTTCGACTCACTTGTTAATGGAATGGCACCCAATGTGAGCTAAAGATTCAATTCAGAGTATTTCACTTCTAAATTAATCAACTATTTTTGTGAAATTAATTTTTAAATTTAAACAAGATAGAGGAATATAAAGGCAAAAACAAAATCACCCTAGCCTCTAAAAGCTCTCTATCCCCAGAAGCGAATATTGTGGATTGTTTCTTGTGTACCTTCCCAAAAGGGATGTAATACACTCAAAAGTGCAAACTACATATAAACCTCACCTTATTTACATGAATAAAGTCATCTTCTTGATACTGTTCTGAAACTTGCAAATATACGCCTTGAACTTCAGTCATCATTAGCACATACAGATCTAACTCAATCTGTTTAAGCATTAGACAATATTTCATTGGATGAATATTGTAATTTATTTTTCCAGTTGTACAGGGAAAAGTATTTTCAGCTGTTTTTAAACTTTTAATATTAAAATAATACTGAAATAAGTATTTCTACACATTTTCTTGATGTATTATAGGAGTGTGTCGGTAGAGATGGAATTAAAGGGTAGAAGAATATACACATTAAAAAACAACTAATCCAGAGTAGCATCAACTTTTAGCTCAAACGAGGCAAATCCCTCATCCGATTGTGAGAAGAAAATGTTTGGGTTTGGCTATTTGACAATGACCAAAACAATATAGACTCATGAACACACTTATATGTATCGATAATGAAAAAGTTGCATTTGTATTCCTTTTTTGCTTATCTTTATAACAGAATTCTACATGTTAAATCTAATGTTTGAGGAATTACATGGATTTATAATACTCCTCCAAGTATTCAGATCTATAAACTAATTAATATGAACATTACAAAGGTATGACACATTTTAAAATGTATAAAAGTTGACCATATATGACAGAATCCTGCTATACGCTAATGGCTTTAGGCTTTTTGTCACTAACATGACTTCTTATCTCAGATATTGTGCCTATTGTGCCTACAGTCCAAAAGGTCATTGCACTTAGTAAAATATCCTTCTTTTGTGCTCTAAGGTATTTAAATTCTGAAGCTACACAACAATAATTAATTTCCATTCCACTTAGTGCTCCCTCTTGGGCCTTACTCAGTGCATAGTCCAGGTAACAAAGGCCACCATGGAGCTTTCCGAGCAGCCCAATCAAGGTGAAACATGCACCATATCCCCAAGTGCTTAGTACACAATGCATGATTTTGTGAACTTCTCACCTATAGTGTATGAACAAGTCTCTGAAAACAGAGTGTGAAATTCAAACACCTTTGTCTTTAAAACAAGCTCTGTCTGCCAAAAATACTCTCTTCTGTGAACTTTTGGCACCGATAGGGCAGAACACAATATCCTTTGCATTCAGCTGCCAAAGACATGAAACTAGGTCCAAAAGGAAGAAGCCACGTAAATTGTTTAGGCCTATGACCTAACATTCTCCTTGGCATAAAAAGATTCATTCTTCAGCCTTCCAATAAGTGTAGCCAATTGGCAAGGCGATAAATTCATTATTCTGCAACACTGTGAATAATTCAGATAAACAACTTCCAATACTTAAAATCCTGTTTTCTCATTCTTTAATTTTTAAGGCTAGCAAATAAAGGCTATTGAGGAACAATCTGTCTCAAAATCTCTGAAAAACTACCACTAACTTATTTAAATTTTATCTTAACACAAATTAAACCAGAAAGGAAAAGACAAAGTAACCCCAAATATCTATATTTTTCAGTTGAGTATGATGACTGTTTTTATCATAACCCACAGTAATTCTGTAAAGATATACAGGAATATTCTATCTTATAGCTTCCTGAAGATTGGGAAATTATAGTATCTCAATGTAAAAAAGCTTTATGATATTAAAAAAATCTGCAGATATAATCTTCTCCTGTAACAATACTAAGTCCTGAACTGAGCTGAAGCTCTAGGGCAATTTAAGAGTCAATAGGTCTGACATGTACTGACTGTCTTCTATACAATGAAAATCTGGTAGGCACTGGGGATGCAATGTCACATGTGTAGGAAGTTTATAATCTGGTAAGGAAATAAAAGACAATTACACAAATAAATGTTACAACACACCACACGGTTAAGTGCTATAAGAGAGGCACAAAGCAATCACTCAAGATGGACATTTGTGTCTTCAAATAATAGGACTCCAATTCTCTTTAACAGTCCCTCTCTTCATTCAAGCATTCATTTATTCATTCAAAAAACACTTATTACCCAGGTCAGTGATAAGAAAAACTCATACAGTGAGAAGCAGAAGAGACAGAGGCCGTGACCTTCTGAAATCTTCCTTTCTGTGGAAGAGACAGCATTAAAGAATGACACAATAAGAGAAATAATAAAGATACTAATAATAATCATAACTGACATTTATTCAGTGCTTACTATACGTCAATGAGCTAACATGCTTGATGCATTATCTCAGTAATCCTCACAGCAACATTAGGATGCAGGGAGGCACTGAATTGAAGTTGATATGGTCCATGGCATCAGACTGCCTGGATTTCAGTCCTCACACCATCACTTGGTTAGCTAGGTAATCATAGGCAAGTTACTTAACCTCTCTGTGCCTCAGCTTTTCCATTTGCAAAATGGAATTAATATCATGTTCTGCCAAATTTAAGATGCCATTGAAAGTAAGGCATCCTAATTTCAGAGATGTTAGAGAAAATATATCTTAGATTCTACTAAATAAGGTAACAATAAGAAGTAACAACATCCATCATATATAGTTGCTGTGATGATTAAAAATATATAAAGCACCTAGAAAATTGCCCGGCATAAATATTTAATAAATATTAATTTAATAATCTCTTAATTTAATAAATACTAATTAAAATTATTTTAAAATATTAATTCCTTCCCTTCGACAGGTTCTCACTATGTTGCCCAGGTTGCAGTGCAGTGGCTATTCACAGGTGCCATCACTGCACACTATAGTCTCAAACTCCAGGCTTCAAGCAATTAACCTGTTTCAGCTTCCTGGGTAGCTGAGACTACAGGCAGACATCACCAGACCTGGCAGAATTATCTGAATTTTTAAAAAGGGAAACAAGTATACAACAAACCTACATAATTTTTTTTAAGTCCAGAGCTATGAGAATTTGCATTAGAAGACTAATCTAGAGTAGGGTTCGAAAAGCACTCCTCATGCCCAATAATCTTCCAGTTACAAATAAAGAATGATCAAGAGAAATTACCTAGATAAAGGTGTGGAGAAGAGCATTTCAGGTGAGGGTAGTGTGCATGAAAGCCCATGGGCATGAAGAACAAGGTACAGACAAAGATGAGAACTAAGCCAATACAGCTGTGGAATGGAGAAAGTCAGAAAGCAACAAGATTGACTGACATTGGAAAAGTGGCCACAGGCAAGACCCTATATGGCCTTACAGATCATTCTGAGAAAGGATGCTCTTTATCCTAATAGTAGTAAGAAGCCCCAAAGGGCACAGAAGCTGGATTTGCATTGTTTAAGCACTAGGTGGAGTAAGACCAGTTCAAAGGGTGTTGTGGTAATTCAGGAATAAGGAAATCCAGGATGCTGGTTTATACTAGAGCAGGAGTTCTCAACCTTGTCTCAATTGACATATTAGACGTTGTGGGAGCATTTCTGTGTATTGGAGGATGTTTAGCAGCATGCCAGGCTTCTACCCACTAGATGCCAGTAGCAATTCCCCAGTTGTAGCAGCCAAAAATGGCTCCAGAGATTACTAAATATTCCCTAGGGACAAAACCATCCCTAGCTGGGAAACACTGAACTAGAGTGATCTCAGGGGAGAGATCTCCAGAACAGGAGACAGATTCTGGACACACTAACCAAAAAAAATCAACAAGGCTTGCTGATGAATTAGGTATGGGATAAGGGAGTGAACAGTAGCAAGGATACAGCCCTATCCAGGGTTTCTGATTATACAGATGAACAAGTGGTGACACCAGGCACTGAGACAGAAAACACTGGAGGTAGATCAGACTCGAGGGAAAATCATGTGTTCAGACTGAAACCGGCAGAACTTGAGCTATCATCACGACATGGCAGTGGTCCTGATGTCAGGAGATCACTTGGATATTCAAACTAAAGCTCAGAAATGAAATCTGGTGACAGGGTAAAATAATTGAGTCACAAGCATAGAGATGATAATTGAGTGTATCTATGCAAAAAGATTCACTTTAAAAAATACTTAAGTTGTATTATTTCACTGTTGGTGACCAGACCATCTCTACAATAAAATCATTATAGCCCTCAACACTATAAGATAACGTCTTACAAAATTATTTCAGTATTTTCAACCAAACAGATCTCCAAGTGCACAGGCACAACCAGAGTGTACTTATACTGCAGAGATAGAGTTAAACAAAATGTAACTTAAAAGTATGCATGGTTCACCTCAATCAAGGATGCTTTTTTAAAGGCTTAATTTGCAAAGCAAAGTTAAAAATGAAGATCAAGAGTGGCTTGTGGGTGGGGGGGAGTCTACTTGTCTTTTTGCAGAAATCAGTGATCTCCTAACCCAGCATCTTGAATTATATTCTGATTGCAACTACCTTGACTGAGACCCAAGCATTTCTCATCAGAGCTCAGATTCACTTGATTTCTTCCCTTGTGGTATATGATAAACATAAGAAAGTTCAATTCTTAATCACTTCAGGTCTCTAGAATTTTTGAAGACAAGAGTCCATGACCTTGGGGATTGCTTACTGGCAGGGAAAAAAAGCCTAGTCAGTTGTATTATTTAGCTCTCAAAGTCTTAACCTTGACTCACAGGTTCCCTTACTGCCAAAGGAACCAGAAAGAACATCTTCAGTTCCCGAGTGGCTCTCTTCTGAAGATTTTCCTTGGCCAGTATTACAATAAGGTCCACTAAACTCCTTACATGAGAGTGAGTGTAAGGAGTCTGTGTGTGTGTATTCCTGTGATTTTCCAAGAAATTCTCCATTCATTCAAGAACACATTTGCTACATTTTAGGCAACATTATTTTGCAAGAATAACAAGAATCCTTACCACCATTCCTATATAATACCTAGGGATAATGCCAGATTAACTCCAAACTGAATACAAATATAGGAGGAAATGATATTTGATAGGATCCACTTTGGAAAGCATGATTCAGTTTCTCATTATGTGGTAAGTGTACCCTGCAGAAATTTGAACTACTTAGACTTTAAAACTGTAGCCATTTTTCATTATCTGAACATTAGCATGGATAACACAAAATAGGATCTGACTCTCTATGTGAAACCTTCATTAAAATCACAAATATCCTGACTCTCAAGGAGAAAAAAGGCAGATAACGCCACAAATATGGGATAAGAAAATATGTATTCATACTGAGGAGGAAAATGGTCCTTACATTTTTTTCTGTATTTTAGAATGTACTTTTGTTTCTGGTTCTTCCACTGTACTAGAAACATTCACGATAAGAATCCTGAAAAGGCTAGCAGGATAATCTTGATTGGCTAAATGATCCAAATAAGCCCTTTGTGGACAAGAGTGGATAGGATGGATCGCCCTAGGGAGTATTCCTGTTTCATTCATTCATTCATTCATTGAAAGAGTTCTTAAAGCCAACTGGATAACAGTCACAAGACATTTGAAGATGAATAAGGCATGATTAAAAAAAAGAAGATAGGCAGATAAGACTTTCTTCTAGGTTTCAGGCTGCCTATTGGCCTTCCCTATGTTCATGTTACACAGGAACGTGAAGCACCAAACAGATCTCCATCTTCCTGAGAAAGCTTGGCTCTCCCCAGTGGTGACTCTTCTTGTTAAATGGCACCACCCACTGTCCACATCAGAACACCGGGCAGCATCCTGTATTTCTTCTTCCCCTAACATCCTCAGATATCCAGTTACTTACAAGTTCTCTTATCCCTCCTAAGAATTTCTAGAACCCAATTTATTTCCATCTGTGCTACTACCTACTCTCAGCCACTATCATCTTTTCTGAACTACTGCAATAACTCCCTAACTCCTTTGTCACCCCATTTCACTGGCCCCCCTCTAATCCTTTCTCTTCACTGTAATCAGAGAGATCTGTCTACAGTGTAACCTTCCCAAGTCTCTCTCCTACTCAGAAACTTGTACGGCTTCCCATTGCCTTTACCATCAGCTCCAAACTCATCAACATGTTGTAAAGGCCTCATATGAACCAGCTCCTGCTCCCTTCTCCATTACGCTCCTTGAACTGACACTCCAGGCACATCTAAGGAGACTGGTCAGCCTTTCTCTCACTCTCCTCTCCAGGGCCTCTCCTGCCAGTATCATCTCCCTCTGCCGCTTCCCCCTTTCCAAAATAAGACCTGCCTATCCTTAAAATCTCCCCTTAGCAGTCACTTTCTCTGGAGTCTGCGTCCTGTGTTCTCCTAAGAGGCTCTGTGGCATCGTGCCCCTCTCTATTCAAGGACCAATCACAGAATGCTCAAAGTGCTTGTTTGACTTCGTTTCTGACTACAGTATAAACTGGCACAGATGGCAGGAACTATAGCTCAGGGTACTGCCATGCTACGAAGGAGAAATTATGGACAATCTTACCTCAGGTCAGATCAAGGAAGGTTTCACAAGATAAGTGGTCCTTCAGACAAGTCATTACAAATGAGAGTTTTCAGGGACACTGTCTGTCATAAGTTGGGTGTCTTGGAACAAAAGGAGCATCACGAGGAAAATGAGAAGCCATTAAGCAGTATGGCAACCTATGGGGCACATGACTATGGCTTGCAGATGGGAGCAGTGGAGAAAAGCAAATGAGAGTTCAGCAAGGATCAGACAATGAAATTCCCTTAAAAGTCGTCCAACAGATTTGGCCTTCATATTTAGGCAATGACAGGTCTTGAAAGGATCATAAGCAATGGAGAGATATGACTTTAGAAGGTCACTCTGAATTCCATGAAGACTACAATTACAAGGTTACCAGGGAAGTGGAAGAGAGGGAATGACCAGGACACTATGCAACCTTTCGGTTGGGAGACGTGGGTCTGTCTAGGCAGACACAGGCGCGATGGAGAAGAACACCTGCACAGGAGAGCCTTTAAGCCCTGGGCTTAGATGGGCCAGCACAGAGAGAACACAGAGCAAGACACAAAAAATCCAAGAATAGATTGTTTCAAAAAAAAACAGAGTCTCACTCTGTCGCCCAGGCTGGAGTGCAGTGGTGCAATCTCAGCTCACTGCAACCTCCACCTCCCAGGCTCCAGCAATTCTCCTCCCTTAGCCTCCTGAGTAGCTGGGATTACAGGCGCCTGCCACCACACCCGGTTAATTTTTCTATTTTTAGTAGAGACGGGGTTTCACCATGTTGGCCAGGCTGTTCTTGAACTCCTGACCTCAAGTGATCTGCCTGCCTCGGCCTCCAAAAATGCTGGGATTACAGGCATGAGCCACCACACCCAGCCCAAGAATGGATTTCTAAGGTACATCGAGAATTAAAGAAGTAGTGGCAAAAATATGAGCCCTCAAGTCAACTTAAAGGAAGGTGGAAGGATACGCAAAGAAAGGTGTGACAAGAGTCCAAGGAAGAGATATTTTCTTGAAGAAGGGAGTTGTCCACAAAGCCAACAGATGAGAAGAAAGGCCACTGGCTGTTGACAATTCAATGGTCACTGCCAGAAGAATTTCCCTGAAGGCAGAGGATGGGAGACAGTGGGAACGAAGCCTGGGCACTATAAAGAAGTGGAAATTTTCAGCATTCATTGTTGTTTCCAAAAAATTGGTTATGAAGGAATAGGGGACATAGGGTGAAGAGGTTGTTTTAATGATGGGGAGGTTTCAGTCAGCCTACATGCTGGTGTGAAAGAGTAGAGAGAAATGATAAAGGACCGGCTGGGCAGAACCAGAACCCCATGTGGACAATCACAGGTTGAGTATAAAGGAAAAAATTTGGAACCTAGAGTGAAAAAATATGTTGACAATAATAACACCCTTGACAGAGTCAAATTTAAAGGCAAGTAAAATTAAATGTGATTATAATAATAAAATTGTACTAGCAAATGGTAATTATTATCAAGTAATACAACTATACCTTTAAGCATTTTACTGCTGCACTTGTTTTATTTGTTACAACCTTTAAGTTTGCTTTAGAGGTTAAAATAATGCACTTTATTTAAACCACCTATAAAATAAATTATGCTATGAGATATTGCTTAATTTGATATAACTGAAGAAATACAATAGAAAACAAAGGCAAGAGAGAGGTGCCATGGAGAAAAGTGTTCAAAATTCCAAACTACTTACATATTTCATACTACTATGTTTGTTTATACTACTATGAACATCCAGAAAAAAATATAAAATGCATTTTTATATTAAAATAAACTATTACATTTAAATGCACAGTTCATACATTTAAAATATATACCTAACACACAATTGCCATCTTCTTTAAAAGATTCCATATGGTTTATTCATTCAATCGATTTTTCACTCATCAATCATTTATTGATTACCTATTGACTGCTCTGCATACAGCCTGGTATCTAGGGGAAGGAGGAAGATTTCAAAAAGAAAGATCCTGTCGTTAAATAATGTACTATACTATAATACTTGGAGAAAAATCATATATATGTGGGGTAGCCAGTAAAGAACCACAGAGAAACAAGGAGAAAAGTGAAAAGCACTGTACACCTTACTGTCTGCGTATCTGTCAAAATATGTGGAAAGCAGTGGTTTCAGACAGAAAAGGATTTCTAAAGGGTTGTTTGCTTGCCATTTACATGCATTTATTTACATGCAGTAAACACTGGCTGACAGAAAGTAGGAAGGGGCATATTGCTAAGGAGGAAGCTGGAGAAAAATATGCATGAGCCCAGATGAGAGACATTCCACTTTTGTCACTTGAATCACTAATCACATTTTATAGCAGCCATTTAATTTTAATTTTTTCTTCACTGATATTAAATAAAAATGTTAACAAGTTACCAATTAGGTAACATAAAAGCATTATGGGGCATCACCTATCCAACTACTAAATTTTTCAAAGATAACATTTGAAATTACATTAACAATTTCTTCCAGTTATACTGCACAAATATGAAATCACAGCAAAATTCTCCCTGAAACAAAAGACTGTAAATTATCACATAGGAGGGACTCACTGTCCCACTATCTCACTATGCAAGATTGAGATAGTCCCTTTCCCAATTTTTATGCCTGTTCTTCATATTTGAACCCATACAATCTGATTATCTGACATCACTTTCTTCTTTTAGTGCACAATTCTTATTATGGAAGATTTCAATATTCATGTGAATAACTCCACAAATACCTCCTCACTCTGCCTGATCCCCTCTTCCTCTTTTCCTTCCATAAATATACACAACTGCACAATACTTATATTATACATCTACTCATTCATACTAACGGCCTTGTCATCTTTAAGCACAGAGTTTCGGATTTATCTAATTTGGTTCCCCAGCTGTCCAGTTTAAAATCACCACCTCCTCCAATGGTATCTCTCCTCATTCATAAAAACATAAATGCCGTATGAGGTGAAGTCAAAAATTGAAGCAGTAACATCAGATAATCCTTCACTGGGGAGTGCTCTAGTGACTCTTCATGAAATTAGAGTGGTGGCAAAACATGAGGTACATACAACATTTCTTTATGATGGACCTGCTGAACAGGACATGAAACTTCCTAGCCTTAATTATATAGCTATATGTTCATACCTCTCTATTCAATCTGTCAGCACTACTGAATTCCATAAAACATTTCACCACCCCTACCGTGTCTTTTTTTTTTTTTTTTTTTTCTGGAGACAGTGTCTTGCTCTGTCGCCCAGGCTGGAGTGCAGTGGCACGATCTCTGCTCACTGCAAGCTCCGCCTCCAGGGTTCATGCCATTCTCCTGCCTCAGCCTCCCGAGTAGCTGGGATTACAGGCGCCCACCACCATGCCCAGCTAATTTTTTGTATTTTTAATACAGATGGGGTTTCACCATGTTAGCCAGGATGGTCTCGGTCTCCTGACCTCATGATCCGCCTGCCTCGGCCTCCCAAAGTGCTGGGATTACAGGTCTGAGCCACCACGCCCAGCCTACCCTGTCTTTTACTTAAGTATTAAATCATGAACAATTATTTGCAACATTAAGAACATGCGCTTTCTTATTAACTACAAGGATTAACCACATTGCTAATAAAAAATGCAAATCTCAGGTAAAATGATGCTTTCCTTTTTCTCTTATTTAACAGAATGGTGCAGTGATAGTGCCACAGACAGGTAAGTATAGGATGCTATGGGAGAATTCGGAAGTGGTGAAACAAGGCTTGGAAAACCTGAGAAGACTTCTTAATGGAGACATGATAAAAAAAAATTTTTTTTTTTAAATTTAAGGCTTTAGCCAGGTACAAGAGTTGGGGTAGGAAAGGAGGTATCTTAAGATACATTTCACAGTAACATTTTAGAACATTAAAAATAAAATATATTGGGTTAAAATAGTGTCATCCTTACCATTCAAAATAGGGATATGCAGTTATTTCTGATGCTGAGAAAAAATAGAATGCCATTTTAAAAATTACATTCAAATATACCCGAGGGCAAACATCTTCCTGGGATTCATGTGCAATTATTTGTTGCTTGGCAGAATATCTTATCACTAGCCAATACACCTGTTATGTCATAATATTTACATAGAAGAATCATGTTGTTTTTCTGAAAAATCTTGGTGACCTCTAAAATGCCTAAGATATTTAGAAATGACAAAGACTGATTCATGTGCATTTAGAATTTAAAAGATTTTCTTCATGCCATTCTTGGATTTCCTTTAATATTTTTCCCATCCATTCCTCCACTCTTTACTATGTTTCAAGAGTTCTGAATTGGGGGATGTAAAAATATAAAAATGACCCCCATCGTATGGTATTCTTTAGTTGTAGCCACTATTATTCCTCCTTTGCAGTGTTGTAAACAGACTTATGTTTCAGATCAGACATAATAATATAGATTTAGGAGTAAGAGGCTGAAGTCAAGAAGAAAGGGACTAAAACCCCTTGCTTTACCATTTACTAGCTCTAAGCTTCCGTATCTTCATTTGTAAAATGAGGATAATATGAGTTGTTGCCTTTTATTTATTAACAGTTGTTACTTTTTAAATGAAATAACATAGTAAAAACACTTAGCCCATCACCTAACACCTAGTAGAAGCTCCTTAAGTATTTCTAACATTATAGATAAAATTGTTTTTGTTTTCCTTAAATATAGAGACTAGTTCTAAAAATGTAAGTACACAAATATTTTGATGCACTCAAATAGTTCAGACTCAAATGTTCTGTCATTTCTCATAGAGAAAAGCCTTGCCAAAGGAGGCATCCAAAACAATCTTGAATGGTAGTCTAGCAATATACAAGACTCATATAGCTTCCTCTAGCAAACCAACTCCAACATCATATTAACATAATTAGACCAAGTAGGATTTATCCCAGTAATGTAAAGGTGCTTCAAAGATGTCATACACCACATTGGGAGAGCAAAGGGGAAAAAACACACGTGATCAAGTTAACTGATTTTTTTAAAAAAAGGTATTTGACAAAAGTAAACATCATTATTTAAAAATTCAGATAAACTGGACTAAAAAAGGATTTTCTACAACATGAAAAAAGACATTTGCAAAAAATATGCAGCTAGCATCACACTCAATGGGAAGACTGAAAGCTTTCTCCTAACATGAGAAACAAGACAGTATGCCTACTTTTACCATTGCTATTCAACATTGTACTGGAAGTTATTGATAGATCAATTCGAAAAGAAAAAGAAATACAATATATCAAATTGGAAGGAAAGAAGTAAAACTATCTTTGTTCACAGATGACACGATCCTATGTAGAAAATCCCAAAGAATCCATAAGAAAACTACTAGAGCTTCTAAATTAATTCAGCAAAGTTCAGGGTTACAAGATCTACAGACAAAAAATCAGTTGCATTTCTCTAGACTGGGAATGAACACTGCAAAAAAGGAAAATAAAGCAATTCCATTTATAACAGCATCTAAAAGAATACCTAGAAATAAGTTTAGCCAAGGACATACTTGTACATTGAAAACTATAAAATATTGCTGAAAGAAGTCAAATTTAAATTCCTGAGAAATTTAAATTATTAAAAATAAATGGAAAGACATTCCATGTTCATGAATTAGAAGGCTTAATATCGTTAAGATATCAGTACTACCCAAAGCAATATAAAGATTCACTTCGGCCAGGTGCAGTGGCTCACACTTGTGATCCCAGCACTTTGGGAGGCCAAGGCAGGCGGATCACGAGGTCAAGAGATCAAGACCATCCTGGCCAACATGGTGAAACTCCATCTGTGCTAAAAATACAAAAATTTGCTGGGCGTGGTGGTGCGCGCCTGTAGTCCCAGCTACTCGGGAGGCTGAGGCAAAAGCATCACTTGAACCCAGGAGGCAGAGGTTGCAGTGAGCTGAGATTGCACTACTGCACTCCAGCCTGGCGACACAGCAAGACTTTGTCTCCCAAAAAAAAAAAAAAAAAAAAAAAATTCACTTCAATGCCTGTCAAAATTCCGACATCCTTTTCTTGGAGAAATGAAAAAGCTGATACTCAAATTCATATGGAAGCGTAAGGAGCTCCCAATAGCCAAAGCAGTCTTGAAAAAGAACACATTTGAAGGAGTTGCACATCCTGATTTTGAAACTTACACCAAAGGTACAATAATCATAACAGTGTAGCATTTGCATAAGGATAGACATATAGACCAATGGAATAGAATTGAAAGTTCAGAAATAAACCCATACATCTATGGTCAACTGATTTTCAACAAGGGAACAAGTCCTCTCAATAGAGAAAGACTAGTTTCTTTAACAAACTGTGCTGGAGCAACTGAATTTCCACACGCAAAACAATGAAGTTGGACCTCTACATCCTATCAATTACAAAATTGAATGTAAAATGGATCAATGCTAAAACTATAAAATTCTTAAAAGAAAAACAGGGGAAATCTTTAGGACCTTGGATTTGGCAGTGGATTCTTACATATGACAACAAAAGTATGAGCAACAGATGCAAACAAAAGATAAATTGAACATCATTAATACGTAAATCTTTTTTTTTTTTTTACATTAAAGGATGCTATCATGAAAATGAAAAGACAACATACAGAATGGGAGAAAATACTTGCAAATCACATATTAGATAAGACTATAATATTGAGCATATATAAGGAACTAAAACTAAATAATAAAAAAGATACGCAGCTCTTTGGGAGGCCGAGGCAGGTGGATCACGAGGTCAGGAGATTGAGACCATCCTGGCTAACACGGTGAAAACCCGTCTCTACCAAAAATACAAAAAATTAGCCAGACATGGTGGCAGGCACCTGTAGTCCCAGCTACTCAGGAGGCTGAGGCAGGAGAATGGCATGAACCTGGGACATGGAGGTTGCAGTGAGTCGAGATTGCACCACTGCACTCCAGCCTGGCAACAGAGCAAGACTGTCTCAAAAATAATAATAATAATAATAATCATAATCATAATAATAGTAATAATAAAAAGATAAACAGCCCAATTAAAAAATAAAGAATCTGGATAGACACTTCTACAAAGGAAATATACAAATAGCCAGTAAGCCCATGAAAAAGATGCTAAGTATCATTAGTCATTAAGGAAATGCAAACCAGAATTAGATCTCACTTCACACCCGTTAGGATGGCTATGATTTAAAAGAAAAAAGAAAAATAACAAGTCTTGGCAAGTATATGGAGAAACTGAAACCCCCATACATTGCTGGTAGAAATATAAAATAATACAACTCCTATGAAAAATAATTTTGTGGTTCTTCAAAAACTTCAGCACAGAATTACCATTTGACCCAGTAATCCCACTCCCAGATATATCTTCAAAATAATGGAAATCAGAGACTCAAGGAGACATTTGTATGCCAACATTCATGCAGTATTATTCAAAATAGCCAAAAGGTGGAAAGAACCCAAGTGTCCATCAACAGGTAAATGGATAAACAAATGTGGCATTTACATACAGTAGAATATTATTCAGCCACATAAAGGAATGAATTTCCGATACATGCTACAACATGTAAGAAATAAGTCATTCATGCTAAGTGAAATATGCCAAATACAAAAGGACAAATATTGTATGAGCCCACTTATGTGAAATATAGAACAGGCACATTCATAGAGAGAAAAAGTAGATTAGAAGTTACCAGAGGGTAGGGAAAGGAGGGATAAGCAGGGAGGGGCTATTGTTTAATGGGTATAGAGTTTGTTTGGGAGTCATGAAAACTTTTGAAAATAGTGGTGATGGCTGCACAACATTGTGAATGTAGTTATTGCCACTGTATACATAAAATGGTTAAATGGCTAATTTTATGTTATATATCTTTACCACAATAAAAATTATTTTTTGAAAACATATAGCTAGTTTTTTTGGTTGTTCTTTGGCATAATTTGCTAAGCAGGCAGTATTTGACTTCACTAATAGTGTATAAATCACAACTATGTTTATACATTTCTAGATGGATAATCTTAAGACCTATCTATTTCCTCTTAAAATAGAACATGTAATAAAATTGAATGGATGAACAAGCAAATTTATAAATACATGGATATACAAATGATAGCAAGCATTTTTAAATTCCTACCTCTGGATAAGTAACTTTTGATTTTTGTTGTTGTTGTTGTTTTAAAACCAGACTCAAATATTATTGATTCAACTTTACTATAGAATTTATGATTTTATTTTAGGAGACTGAGTAGATAAAAAATGATAACGTTTTACAAATACTAGGATACTTTAAGATGGTTTGTTGCTAATGATTTTTTTAAAAATAATACTGTATTGAATGTGATGCCATCCCATTGGGATGTTGTATGTAAAATCTCAATAAGCCCAAGGCAACCTTATGAATTAAATTTACTTTTTTTTCACTCAACTATTCAATAAAAATGAACATACCAGCAAGTATTGCCACTTATTAAAACACAAAACACCTTCTTAGAGAAGCAGATTTATCACTATGCCAAAAAGTTAATTGCTTGTTACAATGTGTTAAGGAAAAATGTGAATTCTTCCTATAACCATTTTAACACTATGAATAAAAATCATTTAAACACCGCTTCCATTTTAATTTCCCTTTGAAACAAGTAGGTATGCTTCCTAAAAAAATTCTATGCACAAATTTCAGTTTTTATTTGGTCAATACAACATTGAGGAAATGGAGAATAATTTTGTACAAATTTTTTTAACGGTAACATTTTCAGGAAAGGACAGAACAGCAACTCTGCCCGTTCTAAAACTCCACAGAATAGGTATTTCACTTGATGAAAACCCTTCAAATTCTAGAAGAGTGCAACAAAAACTTTGTCAAAAACATTCTTGGTATAACCTTATACAAGCATTTTGCCTTTACCACCTACATTTTAAATTATGTCAATATTTTTCAAACACATCAACTGAATTACAGTTTCTCATTGGTTCCTGGATATAAAAAATCTTTGCATAAGTATCAGAGAAAAAAAATTCAGTATTCTTAGGACATATCTACAACACTAAAATATCTGCAAAGACACCATGCTTTTCCTCAAATGTTTGTTTCCTTTTTCTTATCAATCTACGTGTCACATGAAATGGACCAGTGAAGAAACCAACAAGTCTGGTGAATGGTTGTGACCATGATATTCCATATGTTTCCCTTGCATATTCTCTCTGTGGAATCCCTGACACACCACTTCAAATCCCACCATCACTGCTAGCTCTCCATCCTCCCATCTGGCTGTTCCAGCTGTCCCTAAGGCCCTCTTCATCTCCACTCCATCCCAAAATTTCTTCCTTGCTCCTATTCTCTTTAAGTTTTAATCATTTCCTTACCTCATTTCAAGAATCTCCATTCAGCCTCTGACTTATCTGTAAAGATCAGGTGTGGAGATGAATAGACTCCTGGACCAGGTAAGCAACAAATGAGTTGATGGAGCCCACTAGACAAGGCCGTAAGTGAAAACGTCAGGACATTAGCAGAAGCAGGGGACCAACTGGTCCCACATGTTAAAATGAGGCACAACAGACACAAACATTTACTTAGCTCCTTGGGAATTATTTTGCAATAAATGTTGTTGAATTAATCAATGAATGCATTCATGAATAATCTACGGTACTATTTTCAAAATCATTCCAGGAATAAGTTATTTGGCACACATGCATCTCACATTAGAAGTAAATAGCTACCACAGTGATAACCGTACCAAGGCTCTTCCACCTGTAATGTGAGATACTGCAGCTTTTCAAGTTCTGTATTAGAAACCTATATAAGCAGTTCAGTAGTCCTGTGATTCTTTTGGTTAGGGGCATGCTGATGTGCAGTGTATAGGATAAGTCATAGATGGCTAAACAGCAACTGCACCTCAAAGGCAAAGGAAGAGACTACTGTCCAAAGTGAGGACAGAGTACTCCAGGGCTTATAGACTATTAATTAAATCAATTAGTTGTAAAATTTTAAAGAGAGCATAACACACTATTTCTATAGTAAATCATGTCTGCAAAAAATATGCAAACCTCTGAAACCTCCTCACATAGGAACTTGCTTAGAATATTAAAATATTAGGAAAGTCTGTCTTTTTTTTTGTTCTGGTTACCAGTGGATTCTGTAACTAATTTCTGTCCATTCATCAAAAAACATTTCCCAGTGTTTGTAATTCTCTGACAATCATCATGTTTTAATACAACAGAATTATCAGGAAGAAGCATTTCCTGTTAATTATTGACTTAATATAATCTTACATACACTACTGAATGATATTGCTGCTACAGTTTTTGAAAGGAAGGTTAAAACATCTGACTTTTATAAATCAAAAAGACACAAAAGGTACAAATTGATCAGAGAATAAAAGCACATTCAAAGTATAAAAAGTCAATGCTTTCCTAGAATTCTTCCTGGTTAAACATACATACACTGTAATTATTTTCCTACATTCAGTATGATACCATTGGGTGCTAAATATTCATTCTTGAAACAAACCTGACTATTCATCTTTTTTTCAAATAGCTGACATGTTGCATAAACAGAAAGTTTTTGTACTTTTTTTTAAATAAACAATACACAATGTGAACTTTGATTTATTATGCAATTTATCTCTCTCTCTCTCTCTGCTACATATAATTCAGAACCAAATAGGACAGTTCCTATACCATTAATATTTTCCAGCTCCTTTTGGCTTTAAGGCTATGATCATTTTTAAATGTTTCAAACATATGGCATACATTTATCATTAATATTATAGTGGCATCACTGCTATTTTAAACTCTAATATCTGGGAGTTCATAACTTGGCACATAAAGCTTGCTAGACAATAATGATGAAACTTAGCTTGCTACAACCTAGTTTTGCAGTAATTTTTCAAGAGAAAAAAAAAATGCAACCTAATAATTTCCAAGTCCAAAGATATTTGAAATATTTTTAAATAGTTTCATATACATTTGAAATTACAGAAACATATAAGGTAGGAGTTATTAGGCTAATCTCTTTTCCTCAATTTTTTGTTCCAGTTATAGAAAAACAAAAACAAGCAATTCTGAAAACATTAAAACTTCTCATATTGATTAGAACAATATGTTCCTGTTAGGAAAATAAAGTTTTTCTCTTACTAAAATTACATGATTAATAATAACCTCCTTTTTTAGAAATTTAGTAATCACATGTAACCTAAACTATTACCAAGATCTATTAGGCAAGTGGTCTATGCTAACAAAATCAGATATAAGTTTATTAAGTAGACAATTTTTGAAATAAGATGAATTTCATTTAACAAATCTACTCTGAATGCAATTTTTAATTTTTTTTTTAAGGCTGGGTCTAGCTGTCACCCAGGTTGGAGTTGGAGTGCTGTGGCACGATCTCAGTTCACTGCAACCTCCGCCTCCAAGGTTCAAGTTATTCTTCTGCCTCAGCCTCCCAAGTAGCTGGGATTACAGGCGTGGACCACCACACCCAGCTAACTTTTTTACTTTTTGTAGAGACGGGGTTTCACCATGTTGCCCAGGATAGCCTCAAATTCCTAAGCTCAAGTGATCTGCCTGCCTTGGCCTCCCAAAGTGCTGAGATTTCAGGCCTGAGCCACCGGGTCTGGCCAATTTTTAATTTTTATATGCAATCTCAGAAATTGTTTTTCATTCAGTCAACAACTTTTAAATGTTTGCTACATGTCAAGAGTTGCAAGCAGGCTAGGAATACAAAAATGAGGAGACTCTACTCTCAAGTACAGGCATACTTCGTCTTACTGCATTTCACTTCACTGTGCACCACATATACTGTGCTTTTTACAAATGGAAGGTTTGTGGCAACCTTACATCGAGTAAGTCTATCGGCGCCATTTTTCCAACAGCGTGTGCTCACTCACGTATTTGTGTCACATTTTGGTAATTCATTCCATCTTTCAAACTTTTTCATTATTATATCTGTTATGTGGTGGGTGATCAGTGATCTTTGGTGTCATTGTTACATTTGTTTGGGGGTACACAAATCATGCTTATATATGATGGCACACTTAATAATTGTGTGTGTTCTGACTGCTCCACTGACTGGCTGTTCTCCCTCATCTCTCCCTCTCCTTAGGATTCCCTATTCTATGAGACATAAAAATATTAAAACTAGGCCAATTAGTACCCCTGCAATGGCTTCTAGGCATTTGAGTGAAAGGAAGAGTCGCCCATCTCTCGCTTTAAATCAAAAGCTAGAAATGACGAAGCTTAGTGAGAAAGGCATGTCGAAAGCAAGACAGGCCAAAAGCTAGGCCACTTGCACCAAGAAGTCAGCCACATTGTGAGTGCAAAGGAAAAGTTCTTTTAAGAAATTAAAACCACTACTCCAGTGAACACACAAATAATACGAAAGTGAAAAGAGGCTTATTGCTGACAGGGAGAAAGTTTTAGTGACAGAAGATGAAACCAGCCACAACATTCCCATAAGCCGAAACCTAATCCAGAGCAAGGCCCTAACTCTCTTCAGTTCTATGAAGGCTGAGAGAGGTGAGGAAGCTGCAGAAGAAAAGTTGGAAGCTAGCAGAGGTTGGTTTATGTGGTTTAGGGAAAGATGCCATAACATAAAAGTGTAGGGTGAAGCAGCAAGTGCTGATGGAGAAGCTGTGGGACAGGCTGATATTCTTATTAGAAGCTAAAGCAGCTGGTAACTTTAAGTGGAAGCCAACTCTCATTTTTCATTCTGAAAATCCTAAGGCCATTAAGAATAGTGGTAGATCTATTCTGCCTGTGCTCCAGGAATGGAACGACAAAGGCTGGATGACGGTACAATGTTTACACCATGGTTTATTGAATATGTTAAGCTCACAGTGAAGATGTACTACTCAGAAAAAAAGATTCCTTTCAGAATATTATTGCTCGTTGACAATGCACTCGGTCACCCAAGAGCTCTGATGGAGATGTATAAGGAGATTAACACTGTATTCATGCCTGCTAACACAGCATCCATTCTGCAGGTCAAGGAGTTATTTTGACTTTCAAGTCTTACTACTTAAAAAATGCATTTCATAAGACTGTCACTGCCATAGGTAGTGATTCTTCTAATGGATGTGGGCAAAGTCAGTTGAAAATCTTCTGGAAAGGATTCACCATTTTGGATGTTGTTAAGAACATGTTTGATTCATGGGAGAAGGCGAAAATATCAACATTAACAGGAGATGGGAAGAAGTTGATTCCAACCCTCATAGATGACTTTGAGAGGTTCAAAACTCCAGTGAAGGTAGTCATTGCAGATGTGTGGAAATGAACTCAAGTTAGAAATAGAGTTTGAAAATTTGACTGAACTACTGTAATGTCACGATCAAACTTGAACAGATGAGGAGTGGCTTCTTATGGATGAGCAAAGAAACTGGTTTCTTGAGATGGAATTTACTCCTGGTGAAGATGTTGTGAATATTGTTGAAATGACATCAAATAACATAAACTTAATTAATAAAGCAGCAACAGGATTTGAGAGGATTGCCTACAATTTTGATAGAAGTTTTACTGTGGATAAAATGCTATCACATGGC
The DNA here is from genome assembly GCF_028885655.2 of Pongo abelii. Classification (NCBI taxonomy): domain Eukaryota; kingdom Metazoa; phylum Chordata; class Mammalia; order Primates; family Hominidae; genus Pongo; species Pongo abelii. Next base: position 36,824,804 of record NC_072000.2, on the reverse strand, counting down.
ATCACATGCTAGAGAAATCTTTCATGAAAGGTCAAGTCAATCAATGGGGAACACTTCATCACTGTCTTGTTTTAAGAAATTGCCACAGCTACCCCAAACTTCAGCAACCACCACATGATCAGCCAGCAGCCACCAACATGAAGGCAAGACCCTCTACCAGCCAAAAGATTATGATTCCCTGAAGGCTCAGATGATTGTTGGTATGTTTTTACAAATAAAGTATTTTTAATTAAGACATGCACATTGTTTTTATAGACGTAAGGCTATTGCACCCTTAGCAGACTACAGCATAATGTTAATATAACTTTTATATGCACTTAGAAACCAAAAATATGACTCGCTTCATTGTGATATTGGTTTTATTGTAGTAGTCTGGAACTGAACCTGCATTATCTCCAAGGTATGCCTGTAACTCTCAGTATAGTTTTGTGTTTTAATTCATCTAATCACATTTAAGAAATTATCATAATGTGCACCCCCTCTGCCCAGCAAAGATTCCATAAAGCATGACTTTCCAATTTTTGTAACGATGTCAAAATCCCCAAACCACAAAACTACAAGATGTATCAGAAGTTATGTACTAGGTCACTTTTCACTGATGTAAAGAAAAGTTTTCCAGATAAGCTGCTGTGACCTTTCAAGAATCAGGTACCGACAAGGTCTCATAACTGAGACTAAAACTTAGGTCTCATTTCAATTCAATACTATTTTCTCCATGTTAAACTGCTTTCATACAAAAGCTTATGACTATTCATTTGCATAACACAGAAGCAAAACAGCATTTTGAAAACCTGGCAGCCTTTCTGTATTCATAGCCCACCAATTTCTTATTTCCAATCCCCTCAATTTTAAATTTCTGTGATTAATCATGTAATAAAATCCTAACAAAAATGAAATGCATTGGTAAAGATTTTAAAATACTATACACTTTATTCACCTTCAAATTTGTGTTTGTTTTTTGTTGAGACAGAGTCTTGCTCTGTCACCCAGGCTGGAGTGCAGTGGCACGATCTCAGCTCACTGCAACCTCTGCCTCCGGGGTTCAAGTAATTCTCTTGTCTCAGCCTCCCAAGTAGCTGGGACTACAGGCGCCCACCACCACTCCCGGCTAATTTTCATATTTTTAGTAGAGAGGAGGTTTTGCCATGCTGGCCAGGCTGGTCTCCAACTCCTGACCTCAAGTGATCCATCTGCCTTGGCCTCCCAAAGTGCTGGGATTACAGGCATAAGCCATCGTGCCCGGCCCACTCTGAAATTTGGATTGAAACAGTAGTTAACAAAAAAGAAAAAAGTTAAGTATTAAAAATAAATGATGAGATACTCAGCCACATGGCGGTGAACAAAATGTGGCCCTCAAATAAAAGAGTATTTAGAAAAAAGGAAAAGCTATCATTTTGCCATCTTGAAAACAGTGAAAATCCAGGTCACCAATATTTCCATTATGGATTCTTATGCCACTCCACCAGAGGGCAACAAAACTCCCAACATGCTCTTATGAAGTGTTCTACTGTAGATTACAAGTATTATTATACTTCACTTTTCTGAAAGCACAATTTTGAAAAATGAATTCATCTTTTAAGAAAAACTTCTCATATTACAATGTGTCTTCAACTCATGGAACAGTGGAAAAGCCAAGAATTTACCAAAATCCTCTTTGAGAAAGACTCATTTTTTACTTTCTTAGAGCTTGAGCCTGCCTTGGAGTTAAAGGTTACAGAAAAATCATGGTTGGGACAGAACAGGAGGAAGGCCAACGTGAATGGCAGAAGGAAGAGGGGAAGAGGGGAAGAGGACATGGGTGTGAAGTCGGAAAAAGGAAGCTAGTAGAGACTGAAATGAAGGAATCAAGGGAGGAAAACGCAGTTGGGAAGCATCCTTAGTGCCTTCTGAGTCCCACTAGGGAACTCTACACCAACTGCAGGGATAGCAAAGAGGGAAACGAGGGGCAGTCAGCTTTGAGAGCTATCACACAAGATCTTTAGGGGCTTGGGGCTCCAACTCGGAAATGTCTCCAAGTAAGCTCAAAAGCCTTTTTAAAAATTACAAATTACCTCCTTAGACAGACCCCTGTCTTTGGAATGATATGCTTCTCACAGCTTTGGTTGAATTGTTCCATCTGAGGATGTCTGGTGGGGTCAGATGTCTGGTGTCTTTGTTTTCCTTGTAACCTTCTCTGCTCCTCAAGGCAAGGGCCAGTCTTGTTTGCCTTTGAATCCCCTTTAGTGCCTACGGCTGTCCTACAGAACAGTAAGCTGTCTCTAAAATATACTGAAGAGAACTGCAACTATCCCAGGGTTTCTCAGAGTTTATCCCAACTTTAACATTTGCACATTTTAGAGGCAAATGTGCTCCAGGTGACCACCTCAGCCTGTGAGTCCAAGCTGAGTTTCTGTATGCAATCTTGGGCTCTTCCTTAGCTATGCTGCTCCCAAGTGCTCAAAGAGCCCAGAAATCAGTGGAGAAAGTAACACATAAGGAAAAGAATGCTAAACTAAAAAACAAGCCACAAAAACTAGGGAAGGCTGTCCATCCCACTTTTGAGGAATGCACAAGAAATTCAGAGGCTGTGTGTGAGACTTGTTCAGGCAATCGCATCTCCCAGGGCATGGAATTTTCCTAAAGCTGCCTCATTCACTTCTAAGCAAGGATTTTCGTTACTGTAAGGTATGTCATTCCTTACACAGGTATGCTGCAAATATCATCTTAAACTTCCCATAATCTAGAACAACCATGTCTGGAAGTTGGGTTTTTCCTCCCAATGTAACAGTTAGCAACAGTATCTCTTATTATGTGGCATGGTGAAGGAATTGTGTTTTGTCTAATTCCTCTGTTTCTTAATGTCATATTGCTCACAAATGTGCATTCAAGAATGAACAAATTCTGGACCTGAGATCTCATTTATAAATACATAAATCTATATTTATCAAAATTAGTATTATCTTCTATTTTCAGAAAAATAATAGTGTAATACTCAATGAATACAACATTTTGTAGTCCATACATTTCAGATTTCAGCAGCACAAATGCATGTAACACAGGATTTGGTCTTCAGCAGACTGATTTGTTAATTTATCTTTGCAATATACGTGTGTGTGTGTGTGTGTGTGTCTGTGTGTGTGTGTGTGTGTGTGTATTCATTCCATTTTCCATTTTTGCTAGCCCACTGGTTCTTAACTTGGCTTGAATACTTTGAGATATTGTCCTGGGAGCCCTCTCTCCAGGAGATTTGAATGTCCTCAAAATAAATTTTGCATACATTTTGAGAGAGTTTATAGAACTTCTGAAGCTGATCATGGCCCCTCTGCTAAAAATCTCTGTGGTAGAGTCAACTGCATTGTCTTTTGTTGCTAATAAACAAAGTCTGAACTTCATATACAAGTTTCTAAACCTGCTAGAATTCTACCTCCTGTGTAGATACCAAGCATTGTAAATTCTATTCTTCTAAGAGGCTCAAGGAATCATATTATGAACTATTTCCAATATGAAAATAGCCCTTGTGAAGCATGCAGAATTAAAATGATCTAAACCATGAGAATGTCTTACTTAAATTACATTAAAAGGAAATCCAGGAGCAATATAGGAAAGTTTGGTAAGAAAAGAGCAGTGCCTTTAAATCTCCACTTAGTGATATACTAAGTGAAATGAAAAGCATTCGCTTTAACCTTAGTTAACCTTTTCCTCCTAAGCTCAATTTCCATACTCTTTAAATGTCTTAAAATTAGTGAAATGATTTCATTTATGTTTTTTCCACCCCAAATTCATCAGTGAGGCAGAATCGTATGTGTACCATCTCATCCCATTTGCCATTCAATGGAAGCCAGCACCATAATTCTCCATCAGAAGAGAACTGAAATGAAGGCAATATGTCTATCAAAGGGGCCTTATATTAAATGTAAATTTCTTTACTCTTTCAGATAAAAGGGCAAATTATTTAATTCACTTCAATTCAGATAGCATTTATGGAGAACTGAAAGGCATTGGGCTAGGATATGGAGGGAAAAAAATACAAAGATCCTTGGAGAGTGCCTGCCCTCCCTCCAAGAGTCTACCTCTTACTGAGGGAGACAGATGTGCATGCAAGACAGATGTGAACTCAAGGCAGGGTGGAACGCAGGCTGTAACTGAGGGACATACAAAGGGAAGAGATACTTATGTTTATGGAAAAACTAGAAGGCTTCATGGATGAGGCACCATCTGAGTTGGCAGAAGGATGCAATCTCTGCTGCTGGGGTCAGGAATGGGGAAGATGCCCACAGAACAGGTAAGACCAGCTATGTGAGGAGTAAAGCCCAGTGCCAAATGAAAAGGTGAAGCCCCTTGATTAAACATTATTGAGGATTTCAAGAAGATGACAGCAGCAAACTGAACTGAGGGGTGAGGGGGAGGCTTGTGTGAGTCACAGGTCGCAGGCCTATGAGGCTGGTCTGGCAGTTTATCATCAGCACAGCACCGACAGTAGTGGAAGTACATGGGGAGGCATGGTGGGGAGACTACAGAGTGTCCTCGTGGGGCTGGTACCTAGCAACATTAACCATCCAATATGTGAGTGTGGCTAAAGAAGGCAGGACAATTCTTCTATTAACATAAGGGAGCATTGCTAAGGGGGACACAAAGTACTCACAGAATGTGGACAGAACACAGAAATCAAACCAACATGCCCCCGAATATGGATTCCTATAAGCCTAGGCTGCGTAAGTTTGCTACAGAAAGTGTCACTCTGCTTGACAGTTTTGTTTGGGGGAAGGAGTAAGTGGGGTAAATGGTGCACATTCTTTCAAATGTACCTTCAGTTAAGCTTAAAAAAAAAAAAGAGGGATAAGTTTTAAACTAAGCAAAAAAACAAGTATTCACATTTTCAGCGAAGCATAGTACTTCAAATCTCCTGCCTTTTTCCTTCTTTCAACAATAAATTATCAGCCAACGCTCTGATAAGGCCTCCAGATTAGAAATGATTCTACTAACCTTGTTTTATTTACATTACGCATGCTTTGAGTTTTACAGTTCAGTAGAAGTAGAGCTGCACAGCTCCTCGCATTAGCCCTGAGGCTACTTTAAGCTCCAAGCGGCTGCTCTGTAAGCATTGGAATGAATTCTCTGCAGTCCCCATAGAAATCCCATGGAATGCAGTTTCCTGCTGGTTTGTTACACTGCATCAGAATAATGATAATACGAGGATAGCCTACTAGATTATGCAATGAAACAAAACTCACACACCATAGTCCAACCAGAGAGACTTTAACCCTTCTCTTCTGCAATTAAAGCTTCCTATTTACATCGAAAGGTTGTTTGTGAATAATCCCACCAGGGAGTCAACCCAACAGAAATAAATCACCCAGTGCTTTCCGACAGGCCGAGTCCAATGCCTGGCACCTAGTACAATAAGTATTTGTTGAACAAATGATGAATGCTGACCCATTTATCCTGACTGATTTTTCCTTCTGCCCCAAACCTGACTTACACTCTGCTAAACTTGTCTCTCTTACACCTTTCATAGAATACTTCAGTGCATTTTTCTGCATTTTAAATGATTCCCTTATGAATTCTCATAACTCTATATCAAAAAGTCCTATTAAATTCATAATGGGATAACCATGAAAAGGGAAATTATTGTATTAATTCCCTGTCTCACCAGTACAGAAGGAAGTCAGTGAATTGACAGGAAAAAAAAAAAAAAGAGAGTCACCTGTGCTGACACAGGAGCAGCAATGGGGTTCTGAGAGTCAGCACCCTGGCTCTGCCTCTTAGTAGCTCTGGGTACCTGGGAAAGTTATCCAACTTCTCTGGGCCATGATTTCCTCAACAGTAACAGGAATACAAAAAGAAATTTACTTATGTAGTCACTGTGAAGATTAAATGGGACACCATGAAGCACTTAGTAAAGTATCTGGTATGTGGCAACTATTCAATAAACACTAGTTGCCATTATTATTATTCCACTAACAGTAACTAGAATAATGTATCTCTGTGGTTTTTTTTTACGTTGTTCATTTGAAGAAGATTTTAAAATATTTAAATAATATAGAATTTTAAAATAAATCATAAATTTAGAAGACAACTGGGAATAATATTTGTGACTGGTAAGAACTTCTTACAAAGAAGATCTTATTTAAGAACATGATACAAGACCGATTACATAAAACAAACCGTTTTTCATCCTGAGACACTCAAGTTCTCAATTCCATTCTCTGATAAGTGAAGCTTCTTCACAAAATTGAAATCTTTATGAAACTTCTTTGTAAATATAAAATAATGTAGTTTAACATTGACTGACGGAATTTGAATACAATGTCTCAATACTTTGCTGTATAAGAGAAAATGGTGATAGGGAAACCATTGGCTCTCCTTACAAGATTGTCTGCTTTAAAAGACATATCAGAGAACACATGGATTTTCACAAGTACTGAATTAAAACCTCACATCAAACCTTATTATCATTTTGAAATATTTGGCCGTGCAAAAACCAACAGGCAAGCTCTTTCTAAAAGAAGTCTGTCATTTCTTCACTGCCCATAACCCTGCCAGCTTCCCAATGCTCCTTTGACAGTATAATCAGTCAATTCAATCAGAGAAATTTAAAGTACAATGGTAATTTTCTCTCACTTTTTTCTTTACACTGTCAGTTCAAGCCACCTGCTGAAAGCGCTGATGTGGAACAGCTCCGTATTAGCTCTGAAATTAGTACCAGTTCCCAGTTAAATACCTGGCACATTCGGCCTGGAATAAAGTCTCTTAATGGCATGTAAGCCCATCAGCAGAATCGGCACATTACTTAAACTAGCCTTTTGTCCAAGTCATCTGACCCTTGGTATAATGACACAAGACTAAAAGCAAGCTGGGAAAGGAAAATGGGTTCAAGGACACAGATGCAAATTTGAAAAAAAAAAAAAAAAAAAACAAAAAACACTTCTGCTTAAGTATTCTTAAGTGTGATGTTACTATGACCTACTCTAAACAAACTTCTAAATTCAGTATCCAGCCTATATCAATAGCTAAAACGTTTAACAAGATTTAACTTGTCCAGCAAGTATTTTGTAGAAAGAAATACTGCATTTTAAATGAAAGATTCTTTCTCTTTACATTTCAACTCAGAATTTGCGACTGTGTGCACATTTTTCGCATGTACCCTTAAACAGAAAGTAAAGTGCAATTACCTCTGCTATCTTACATGCTCCAGCTCTCGCCTGGCCTGCCAAGCTTAGCAAGTAGGTCTGTGAGCACTGACTGAGGCCGCCAGGATGAAAGGCATTTACTCCATCTACTCAGAGGGTCGTCAATGGACAACCTGTACAAGATTTATGCTTTAAATAATAAATGAACTAAACACCTTGAGGTAATTGGCTGTGTGAAGCTTCACAATAGGCCAGATAGCTTGTCTGAACAAAGCAAAATAAGATTAAATAATGAATGAAGGGTACAGAGATGTTCAAGCCAAACTAACACTGCACGGTTTTTTGAAAAAGTGAAAGTGGTCGGTGAGTCAGGTTGTCATGATTTTCAGAGGTGTCACTGGGACTTCCTTTCTCTTTATCAGCAGTAATGATTTCAAAGATTTGCATTTTTCTAGATTCCCAGTGTTGAGTACACAGCCGCCAGTTCTGAGTGATAGAAGATTGTCCAAAGTCTACCCATGCTCAACTCCACTTGCAATTTATGAAGACAGAGCTAACATCCGATGATGTCTGGAGGAAAAATATCAGAGCAAACTTTTGAAAAATAATGTTTCTGACACATGTACAGATTTAATACCATCTGCCACCACAGGGACTAATAAAGAGAGGAGGTTCTGTCAAGCAGCTTTCTAAGTCAGTTGCAGTGTAGACACTCCTCTTGGGCCACTTTTTTTGTTTGTTTGTTTTTAACGAAAAGTTGATGTTTGGTTGCTAGCTTTGGAGAGAGTAAGAAATTACAGGCACTGGACAGTCAAGTCACAAACATGAGAAGAATTTAAAAGGAAACAAACTGCATCCAGGCACATTTATAGATGCTAATTCCATCATAATTTGTTAATAAATTGTATTTAGCTTTATTAAATTTTTAAAAGATCAGAAGATTAGTCATTATTAATTCTAAGTGTGATAGTGGCCTGAGGCTATGTAAATAAAAATGCCCTCATCAGTGCGAAATGCATATTAAAGTATTTACAATTATAAAGATATGATGCCTGGGACTTGCTGGAAAATACCAGAGGGAGAAAAAAATGAAGTAGAGGTTAGATAAAATAAGACGGAAAAAATATTAATAATTGTTGAATGTAGATATGGATGCATGGAGATTCTTTATTCTAGACTCTGTTTTGTGTTTGAAAATTTCTGTAAGGAAAAGTTTAAGTAGACAAGTACCTGGCTGCACTATATCAACACAAATGACCATATAAGCAGATACATAAGGAAATGCTCTTTGCAGGGATTTGCAAAATTCATTCAGCAAATATGCATCAGGGCCAACCATGTGCCAGGCATGGTGCCTACTCTCTACCAGGGATGAAGAAGCCTAGGACTCTATGCCCCATCCCTGGAGGAGTATGGCCTATTCAGGGCTCCCCTGATAACTGACAGCAGCACTCAGCTCTAAGACTTGGCTCCTCAGCCTTCATAGCTCAGGTCCTATGTCACTTCCTCACATGAGCCATTCCTATTTCCCACATCTTGTATATGCAACATTTCTCATCCTGCTGGTCTCTACCTCAACCCCTACTTGTTTCCTTCAGAGTACTTATGAACATTTGTAATCATTTTACTTGGCTATACTCTCATTGACTATCTCCTCCAGGACAGAGCAAATGGGAACCTACCTTTCCAGTTCCCCCCTGTACCCCTTGGCTACAAGACAACAACTATTGATCTCTCTCATTATCCTCTTAAACCATGGAGGAAGCCATCGTGAGCTTGCTACTTTCATTTGCAAATAAATATACTCCTTTAAAACTACAGAACCAGTATTTGAAACATAAACTACAATGTCAAGTACAGTGATATCAATGTATTGGTATCCTCATTCTTCACCCTTGTTTTCTTAAGTATATAGCATTTGTTGATTAGAAGACAGTGGTCAAGAACTTAGGCCTTGGGATCCAACATACCTGGGTTTTCACTTCTTTTCACTAACTGCATAAAGCTGGGCAAGTTAATTAGTATCAATGATTCTTGCTCTCTACATCTATAAAATGGACAGGTACTAACTAAATCACAAGGTTTTGAGAAGTCAAAAATTAATCATAATGTTAAGCAAAGTGCTTGGCACAGAGTAGGCATTCAATAAATATGCTCTTTATCTCCATACTACTTCCCGCTTCTAATACCATCAGGAAACCTTATACAGAAAATATTAAAAAATTAATCTGGGGAGATGCCTTTAGACTTTAGATCTAAAGAGTACTTTTAAATAACTTAATATCCCCATGCTTTCTAAGGAAAAGCTAAAGTCACTGCCAGAGCATGAACATGTTCTAGCCAGTACATGAACGCATACTAAAATATCTGTTATCTTTCATTGTCCTCCACTGTTTGGAAAATACTTACATTTAACTAAACTTTGAAGCTGTCCAAAGTATGCTCAGTACCATATTTCTCTAATACGTGCTACAATGAAGACCAGTAAGACAGTGAGTGAAAGAAACATATCAGTTGGAGAAACTCAGAGTTTTTCACTTGGAAATGAAATGCCCCAAAGGGAGAATGCTAGCTAGCCACTGGCCACATGGTGGAACTTCAAAGATGAAATCAAAAACTAAGCGCTGACTTCACCACAAGTTCCTGCAATTCTGTGACTTAAAAAAAAAAAAAAGTAAATAAATAAAAATAGAATCATAGCCTTTAGAAATAACCAGAATCTATACTTGAGAGATGGACAGAACCACAGACTTTTTTTTTTTTTATTATACTTTAAGTTTTAGGGTACATGTGCACAACGTGCAGGTTTGTTACATATGTATACATGTGCCATGTTGGTGTGCTGCACCCATTAACTCGTCATTTAACATTAGGTGTATCTCCTAATGCTATCCCTCCCCCCTCCCCCCATCCCACAACAGCCCCCGGTGTGTGATGTTCCCCTTCCCAGAGCCACAGACTTTTCTTTGGCACAGTTAATCAAACTATTAATTCAGAGTTTTCACTAAATGTGAAATAATAAAAATCACCACTTTTGGACCACTTATTTGCTATACGCTTGGATATATGGTCTTAATATCTCAAAACTGAGTTAATAAACCCAAAAAGATAGATTTTATATTACCATTTTGAAGACAATGAAATTAAAACAGAGAAAATATAATTGACTTGATCATGGCATCACTTAAGAATAAGTGGAGAAGCCTGGATTTGAATCTAGGTTTTCTTATATTTAAAAACATGTACTCTTATGTCTCATACATGACATTTTTATTCTGCAAAGATTGAAAAAAGAAAGTTTTATATGTAAGATATGTTATCCTTAGAGTTGTCATAATGTGAGTTAAACTAGTTAGCTACAATGCTTTTATAATATGCAAAATATTGAAATAATTTCATTTTTTAAAAATTTAAATTTGTTGAGTTTAGTCTTAATTTAGAAAAACTTGTCTCTTGCGCTTAAAATCATAAGTCAGCACAGTCTTTATTCTATATGTAAAAAAATTTTTCTTACAGAAATTATAGGTAATACTAAACTAGTAAAAGCTCATTACAGGCCAGATGCAGTGGCTCACGCCTATAATCCCAGCTCTTTGGGAGGCCGAGGCAGGTGGATCACAAGGTCAGGAGATTGAGACCATCCTGGCTAACACGGTGAAACCCCGTCTCTACTAAAAACACAAAAAATAAGCCAGACAGGTGAGCGCCTGTAGTCCCAGCTACTCGGGAGGCTGAGGCAGGAGAATGGTGTGAATCTGGGAGGCGGAGGTTGCAGTGAGCCAAGATCGTGCCACTGCACTCCAGCCTGGGCGACAGAGCAAGACTCCATCTCAAAAAAAAAAAAAGCTCATTATAATTAATATTATCATCATCATTAGCTATTCTGCACACAAATTTACACATGTGGGCAACAATATAAAAACATCTAAGGACAGTGATTTAAGTTTTGGACAAAAGAAACCTGAAGTTGACAAGATTCCCATAATTCTAGAAGAAAATGTTTTACCTTGGGGGTTGGTTCATCGGTAACCACAGCCCCCAAATTACAAGATGCTTCATGACTTACTGTTAACCCAATGCAACCTTCAGAGCTCACAAAGCAATTCTGGTGCGTCGACTCATAAACAAATTGATAGTGTATGACAGTTAGCTTTAGGTAGTGGGTCTACATGAAAAATAAAATGGGGAATTACAGTAATATTTTGGTTTTTAATTTAATTTTATTTATTTATTTTTGTTGAGATGGAGTCTCTCTCTTATTGCCTAGGCTGGAGTGCAGTGGTGTGATCTCGGCTCACTGCAACCTCCGCCTCCCAGATCCAAGCGATTCTCCTGCCTCGGTCTCCAAGTAGTTGGGATTACAGGCATGCGCCACCACGCCCAGCTAATTTTTGTATTTTTAGTAGAGGCAGTGTTTCACCATGTTGGCCAGGCTGGTCTCGAACTCCTGACCTCAGGTGATCTACCCACCTTGACCTCTCAAAGTGCTGGGATTACAGGCATGAGCCACTGTGCCCAGCCAGTAATTTTGTAAAAGAGCCTATCAAAACCTTAGCTAAGAACCCCTTTTCCTAACTACAATAATCAAATCCCCAACATGATTAACATGCTTTCAGTTTACCAATAGTAATTACTAGTAGACGAGTAACAGGGCCCCTCTTTGAAGCACCCCCATCTTGTGGCCTTTGCACTAGCTGTTTCCTCTTCTGGGACTGTTCTTTCACTGACTTTTGTAATGTACTGTTCTCATAATTTAACCTCTGCTGTCTTATATTCAGCCCTTCCATGAACACCCTCTCTCTGGAGTACCTTAGAACTCCCAATCATTGTGCCTACACCATTTCCCTGTTCCCTTTTGTTTTTTAATACTTCTGCCACCTTTAGTTCTTAGGTTTTTATGACTGTTTACAAATTTCTTGTCTGCCCCACCCCACTGGAATGTCCATTAGAGAAGGCACATAATCGCTCATGTTCTGGTTCTCTAGCTAGTACCCAGACCAAATATAGTGTCTTCCAATAAATACATACACATCTAAACCAGTGGTCCTCACACTTCAGCATGTATCAAAATCATGTGGGGGCTTGTTAAAACACAGATTTCTCAGTCCCACCTAAAGTTTCCAATTTAGTAGTTCTCAGGCTGGGCCTAAAAATTCAACTTTCTACCATGTTTCCAAGTAATACCAGTGTAAGGAATTAACAAAGATCAACCACAGTTCGCAGTACAATCCACTGGTGCTTTCTAACGGACTATCACTGCTCAACGATTTTGAATACAAATAACAGATAGATTCCTTCCCAAAAATAAATGTAACTGTGAAATTTTAAAGAACTTTTTTTCTTTAAATTTCCATTAAAATTTCCAAGTCTAAGCTTTAAGTGCCTTTTTTACTTTTTACATGCAACTAGTATCATTATTACTAGCCAACATTTACCAAACACTAACTCCCAGTTCCAGACACTATTCTAGGCACTAGTGTTATCTTCATGTCATCTTCATGTCATCTTCACAAGAACCACATGAAGGACTACTGACATCCCCATCTCCTAGATGAGATGACTGAAGCACAGGGATACTAAGTCACTTGCCAAGGTCACTTGTAAGTGGTCAGGAAGACATCCAAACCCAGGCGACCTAGCTCCAGATCCTGACTTGTTCATAAACACAATTGTACCTGGTCTTACACAAGGTACATATTCCATGAACAGAGATTCTAGAAAGTTAATATAAAATATAGTCCTATTTCCTGAATCATGGATCACCTGAACCACAGGTTTTTACAAGCTCTAATTTTTTTTCTCTTTCTTGACCACAAGAAGAATGCATATAAATGATGAATTCTGTATTTATACTACTAAAAGGAAATGTGTGATTATACCTCACCACTAGACAAATACAAGGTATGTGTGTGATATATTGGCTGGCCCTGCCTGTGAACATTCCTGCAATGTAAAAATTTCTTCATCCAAGGACAGGTTCTTTCACCTTCCCATCTGTCCTGTGAATTTTTAAATGTCTGAGACAGGTGGCCTGTTGGAAACCTAAAACCCTGTGGGTACAAGATATGATTAAAATCTGATGTTAGGTTCTCTGATAAAGAAGAGTCCTGTGTTTAGGCAGGATTTTGTAAGTAACCTGCAAAATATGTCAAAGATAATTTGAACCTTACGTAACTAAATCTCTTTAATTCTAGATCAGCATATGCTATAACAAACTTTTGTTTGCTCAATTTCCCCATAGAAAAGTGCAGTAAGGATGACATACCAATGCCATAAAGCAGTAAAATGTGATTGAATAGCAAATTTTGATGGTTTGAGTGCTATATTCTTTTTTCCCTTTCTAAATTCACTAGTGGTTTTGGAAATGATGTAGTCTGCTCTTCTTTTTTTAGAGTTCCTTTTGATTCTATCTTTGGTAAATGTAACTACAGTTCTCCAAGCAATATTTATAAATACTGCATTAATGGCAGTTAATAAAATCAGTTAATAATGCAAGCTGAGTTCCATAATTGCATATTACTGAGCTCATTGCAAAATATATTATTCAAAAAAACCTTAACAATAATTATATTTCACCTAAATGCTAAGCGCACTGTGACTTCTCTGAGAACTAAAATGCAAAAGAGAAGAATTAAAAGGCCACTTGTCAGGAACCACTCCCCAGTTTTTATTTGTAATGGAAAGCACAATACAATTTTTTAAAATATAATCCATTTCTTTCTAGAAAACATGGAAGGAATTTAATTGAAATCTATTTAGTGAGAGCTTAAATCTATGCTGAGTTTAAAGTTTGGCACAGAATACTAAGCAATGATCATGCAGATAATTAAAATTTAAAACGTTAAATGATTTATATTCTTGTAAATAATTAAGGGAATTTAAAAATCCAAGTAAGGAAATGTTCGAAGAGAATATATATCACCAATCTATTTTCTAGAACAATAACATGTGAGAATATGTTACTTACATTTTGTTACTGGTAATGTCAGCAGCCTTTAATTTAAAAAAGCTTTAGCAAACTTAATGAAATTAACCTAAATTGATTGGCATTCTGATCCAGCAGGTATTAAACACATCAAGGTAAAAACAAGGCCACTGTGACAAATTCAGTAGATCAATCTGCAGTGATGCAAAAGTCCAATAAATTGAAATTTAACTAAAGAATATTGCACAAATGCCAATCCCTGCTATGAAATAAAGGAGTATTCATTTGAGACTATATTACTTACTATAACTACCATGAAATCTATAATTGTGTTGTTTTTTGATTCTACATCCTTATAATGATTTCCTTCATTTTTAAAAGTTCCTATTTTTATTATTTTCAGTGCATAGACTTCATCACCTAGGCCTCCCCCTTGGTCTTTGTTCATTCCATCATAAATCTTCACTAAGTAGTGATCTATCTTTGCCAAGCAATACAGCTTTCAAAAGAAGTTTTTAAAACAAGTTTAAATTAATGAATAAATTGACAGAGGGCATCTGAAGAGAGAGTAGTCTCTTTAGAGTAGTAAAAATATAGTAATATTTAAAAAGGTAGAGCATAGCACTATTCTTCACTATTTTGATGTTGCTAGCATCCCCAAAATGGAGATCAATATAGAAAAATATGCCTCATCTACAACATGAACACAGAGGGAAGATACCTACACAATTTATGCTGACACACACACCTGCAGACCACACTCCCTACCTCTGTACCTAGGATTAGCTCGGTGAACTTTGGCAAAGGGAAGAAACCTCTTCCATAGCTGTGTTCATCTGCTAGGGAATCTTGGCTCTGGTTTATATTCATATCGCTTAAGCAACTAGCACAGTGCATTGTATATAATCTCTACTCGGAATAAAGAAAGCCAAGCATAGTGGCTCATGCCTGTAGCCTTGACTACTCAGGAAACTGAGGCAGAAAGACCTCTTGAGCCCAGGAATTCGAAGCTTCAGTGAACTATGATTGTGTCATTGTACTCTAGCCTGGGAAGAGAGAGAGACCCAGTCCCTCCTCACCCCCAAAAATCCTGAAATTATTTGAAAATACCCAGGAGAAAACTAAAATAATGCCCACAAGAAGAACGGAAATGGTTACAAAGGAGAGAAAGAAGTTGACAAATGGAATACATGGGAGTTGTCTGAACTGGCTCTAAATAATTCTCCCATCAACACAAAAACTTGAGCAAAGCCGTCCCAATTTCAAACAATGTCTTCCCACCTACAGATGTCAGATTATCACAGCTGACACTTGGCACAAGAGGAACAGCACTCATCCCAAGGCAAAAGTTTTAAACCAAGATCAGCCAACTATGCCCTGCAGGCAGTATCTGGCCTAGCACCAGTTTTTGTTTAGTCTGTGAGTTTAAAATATTTTTACATTTTTAGATGTCTGAAAAAAAATACTTGTGATGTGAAAATTATAAGAAATTCAAATTGCAGTGTCCATGAAGATTTATAGAAACATATAAATTTTTACCAGAAATGCAAATCAACTGCATGTAAAAGTAAAATTCTAGGTAGAAAACTCTGGGTAGAAGCCTCAAATGGCACCTTATAGGCAGAGCCTAGAATTTGTTTTCATTAAAATAACAATATCAAAATCATTTCAAACATAGTACAAAAGCAACTATTTTGTCAACATCTTTCATGTAACTAATTGTCATATTTGTTTGTTAGGAAGCAGAATAAGAAGCCAGTGGCCTGGAATCCTTTTCTAAGGGGAACAGAAAGGACTGCGGTCATTGCATATTATGTATTTTTTCCCAGTATTTATTATCTCTACATGGGACCAACATCCTTAGCATCTTGAAAAGATGAATGATTTTAGATCTGTAAAAGGCTTCACAATCAGTGAATGAAAGTGGCTTTACAAATACAGCGTCCTCTGAGTCGTAAAAAGTCGGGAAGCATTTGTCCCTGTGCAAAGGTGACCTATAAACCACAAAGCAGGAGACACCTGGTCGATGGGGCTCAAAGAGCAGCTTCCGACAATTAAACATTCTTAGACATTAATCTGGAATATTGGCATAGCAAACATTTTCAAAAAGATTATGCACACATTCCTTAGGATCAAAGGTGAGTTAAGGGAAAGTATAGTCAGAAGCATAAAGCAACAGCAAACTCACGAAGGGCCAACTAATCTTAAACCAGCGGTAGTGCCACATCCATCAGCATAGCTGTCAATATAGTGAATTGGGGACTTGATTTTGCTTTAGAAACAGCTCTGGCAGCTAACTGCCCAGGCTCCAGGAGCCAAAGTGGTAATCCAAATTAGGACACAGTAGCAGCAAAAAAGAGGAGAGAGAAGGCCAATTCTACCTATATTTTTCCATAATGAGATCTCTAAATATTTGTACAACAAAGAGTTCTAAATTGGGATGGCAGCCTGGACCCACACTGAATGCTCCCTTCTGATACCACATTAAAATTACAGGAGAAATTACATGTAAGACATAAACCCATAAGAACTGGGAAAACAGGGGAAGAGATATCAGCCATGAAACTTTTTGTGGTAGTAAACAGATGGATTAACAGCAATTTATTTAGCAGCAATGAGACAAGAGACCCCAAGCCAACAGTATGCAATGCTGAGAAAGAGTCCAAAATACCACAGAAGCCACAAATGGTTTAGGACTTGGAGTACCAGTTACCCATGGAACTGAGAGAAAGGATGGTTCTGTAGGAAATAACAGCTAAAATAAAGAGGATTGTATGAAAGCTCTTTGAGATGCAATTAGATGTCTGGTCTCAGCTGCTGAGACCACCTCTGTAGAAGTGAGGGTGGGAGGTCTGGAGGTTTATTCTCTGGAGATCATTAAACAGGAGCTCTTTGGACTAAGGGATACCAAAAATGGTTATGGACCCCAAACGGGAAGATTAAGTGATCATATGCACTCTGAGAACACACTCTTTTCCCCACAGGGCTCCCAGAACACCTGAAGCTCTCCGAATGAGAAGTTGGAAGTTCCTTCTTTGGGGAAGCTAATCAGCCCAAGAGGACAAATTTAAAGATAACAGACATTGGAGTTCCCTACAGGGTTCACCCAGACCACTCAGCAATTAATTTCAACAAGCCCAGTTCATGCACTCAGAACTTCCAAACCACTTAACCATAAATAGACAATCAAAGATTATGAGCCAGCTGAAAAACTCTCTAACACAGAAGATACGGCTCAGATGAAAAAAAAAAAAAGAAGAAGAAAATGGTAACTTGCAAGAAAAAGACTAAGCAAGGAGAAGAAAAGTAAAAAATAAGCATGTTCCTATTATTAATCATCAAGGAGAACAGAAACTGCATCTGCAGACAGGAACAGCTAGAATAAAAAGAAAATTCAGAGAACAAAAAAAGGTTTTAAAACTAAAAACAACAAAAATGAGAGAAAACCAGTGTAAGAGAGTAAAAATCTGAGGCAATCTCCTGGACAGCCAAGCAAAATATATTGAGAAAATATTTTTTGAAAATCATCAAAAAATTCCAGTATCGAAACCGGAGCACCAAAATGAGGACACAGAACAGGAAAAAAGGCAACAAAGTTACTTAACATTTTCCAGAACTGAAGGACACACTTCCAGATTAAAAGAGACCACCAAGAACCCAACACATTGAATGAAAGTAAATTCACACCACATTACATGCATCAGTGGGAAATTTCAGAACACCCAGGAAGAAGCTTACATGCAAACATTCATCAGAATGTCACAATCTCTCCCAACAACAAAGCCAGATGCTATATGAAAATGGAAAAACAGCCTCAAATTCCAAGGTAAAATTATTTCCTCCCTAGAATTCCATATAAAAACATCAATCGCATAAGGATGTAATAGAGACATTTTTAGAAATTAAATCCCCTCCAAATCTACTTTTCATATACCCTTTCCCAGTAAACTACCAGATAATGTGTGCTGTCAAAGTGAGGGAAGAAAAAAAGAAATGGGAACCACATGGGACAATATGGACACCATATTCGTAGTCATCCTACAGAGTCCAGATAAGTGTAATGAATGTCATTAGAACATCACTCTTGCTGGTGAGATACACAGCAATGATGGTTCCTGATAGAAACAGGAAAAGAAAGAGAAAAGGGAGGAAGAGGAGAAGTAGTGATGCTTCCAACACCAATGGCTCTGATGAAGCTTTGTATCTATTGAAATCAACACCTTGGAAAAGCCTTCTGGTCCTTATAGACTCGAGTTGCCCGACCTTGGTACTACTGACATTTGGGGCCAGGTAATTTTTGTTGCAGGGACTTTCCTGTGCACTGTAGGATGTTTAGCAGCATCTCTGGCCTCTACCCACTAGATACAAGGACAAGACCCCATATACACACTTTTGACAACCACAAATGTTTCCAGATATTGACAAATGTCCTCAGGAGGGGCAAAATCACTCCTGGTTGACAATCAGAGCTATAGAGTGAAGAAGAAAAAATAAAAATCTTCCTAGTGAAAGATGTATATGTAATATATCTATCCAATACACACCACACATGCTTGTATATGCTCAGTCTCTGGAAGGGTACAAAAGGAGTACTAGTAGCAGCTGCCTCTCTTAGAGAGAGAGAAAGAGACTAACTTTATTCTTCATTTATTTTTAAATATTTGTATTATGTAGTCTCTTTCCAGAACAATGTATAAAATTAAATAATCTTACATTTCAAAGGAACATATCCTCTCACCTACACTTGGAGGAATGTGATCTACTAAATACGCTCTCATGCATATAAAATTATGTATTCAGTTATTATTTGTGACATTGTTTGTAATAGCAAAAAGAATAAATAACTGGATTCAACGATAAAATGCTGTGAAATATGTAATCCCATAAATATTAAATAAATTCATCACATGATACAATTTTCAAAATAAATCGTGAGGTTAAAAAGGCAAGGTATAAAACAGTGTGCATATTTTAGGCATACACAAGAAAATGCACATTCTCACCACCCTCTTTTCTTTTATACAAATTGATGGAAGTCGTTGATTCCAAAACAGGGAACCAAGTGGTAGGAGGCCAAGGCAGAAGAGAGGTTACATGTTCTTTTGTGCCTTGACATTTAACCACATGAAAATCTTAAAATAACACATGCACCCTGTGAATTTTTGTCCTCCAGTAGTTCTCCTGGGTTACTTTCTCAACTAGCAACCGAGGTCTCAGAAGCCCTCCTTGTGGGAGCAGTCACAGCCCCATGGCTATCATGTAGAAACTGTTGTTTCTGCAAGGATATGCTCCAAGGAAACTTGACAAAGAGGCCGGTTATGCCTCTGAATGGCATTTTGCATTGACTGCAAAGAAATAGTTACGTTTCTTCTTTCTTCTCCCAGAGAGATTCACAGTTTTAAGTATAATGGTTGAAAATAAATAAAGAACATAATTAATTCCAAAAAATCTTCTATTCCTATCAAGGAATATTGTATTAGATCCAGCTTTTTAAAAACAAATCAAGAAGTGTTACCGCAATCAATAGGATATAGAGGCTATGTATAACAGTGAAATCCTATCTGGTTCTGAGTGGAAGGCCAGCAATGAAATTGGCTCAGGGAAGAAGCAGCTGTCAGGAAGGTGTGGCAAAAGGACTTCATAATCCAAAATCTGACTTCTCACTTAGACTGCTCTTAGGTTAAATTGGAGAAAAACGCATGAGATCAGAGACAGAGTAGTAAGTTCTGGCTTAGCTATACTCACAGCATGATTATGGAGAAATCATTTCACCTATTGCTAAGTGGGGATAATTTCTGAATACAGAAATATGGGGAAGATTAAAGAACAAGAGAACAACCACTAAGAGCACCTGAGACTTAAAGCAAACAAAATTTTATAACTTTACGTATTGAATTTATTTATTCAAAGGCAATGCCAGAACACTGAAATGCACAGGAAACTATTTGGAGCAGCAGAATTATCAAAATATTTCCCAGATGATCAATATTTGGTGAGTTTATTTCATAATAAAAACAATTTTTAAAATTTGAAAACAAAAAGAAACGCAGCAGAACCTATCAATTTATTGCTGATGCATGTTTCAACAATGGTTTGCTTGAGTATTTAGGTTCATTCGGACATGTGACATCACAGAGCCAAAATAACTTTGATGAAGGATGAGTGCTGAAGGACAGTCAATCTCTTAAACCTCAGCAGGTGCTCACTTAATTCAGTAATTCTTTTTTAGAGAAAATTCTGCCTGAGGGGTAAGTTACATTTTAAAAATAAATAACATGAATAGCTATAATGATAGACTGGGTAAAGAAGATGTGGCACATGTACACCATGGAATACTATGCAGCCATAAAAAAGGATGAGTTCACGTCCTTTGCAGGGACATGGATGAAGCTGGAAACCATCATTCTCAGCAAACTAACACAGGAACAGAAAACCAAACACTGCATGTTCTCACTCATAAATGGGAGTTGAACAATGAAAACACACATGGACACAGGGAGGGGAACACCACACAGGGCCTGTCAGGGGGTGAGGGGCTAGGGGAGGGATAGCATTAGGGAAATACCTAATGTAGATGACAGGTTAAGGGTGCAGCAAACCACCATGGCACGTGTATACCTATGTAACAAACCTGCACGTTCTGCCCATGTATCCCAAAACTTAAAGTATAATAATAAAAAAAAATGCTGATTCCTCTATCTAGTTCAGGCAAAGAGGTGAAGTAAGAATTTTCTAGGTATATTTGCAGTCCTGAAGTTCAAGAACCAGGAACCAAATATCTAAAGGCTTTCTACATTACTGTTTTAATTCAATAAATATTTTTCAAAGTACCCACTATATGTTAGGACACTACTAAAGGAACTACTTATATACATAAGTAAATAAGCCAATTTGCAAGCTGGATACACAATTTTAAAGGAAAGTTAGACCAAAGGAAAAATACCACCATCACAAAGCAAATCATGATATCAACCACAGAGCAAAACAAGTCATGTACCATCAAAAGTACTGATGAAGTACACTTTATTTATGGCTGTAGGCATTTAAGAAGGTAGTCATGAGAAGGTGTGATTAAGCACAACCTTGACTGATACAGAAGTTTTTAAATATTATTGAAGAAAAACGTATTTCAACAAAAAATTTTAAAAGCATTTATAAATCTTGGCCCAAATCAGTCACAGGAATGATGAACACTTCGGAATAACAAGAGGAGGCACAAAGTGTATCAAGTTTTCTCAAATCATTTGGAGTACAGCCCTTTCCTTTACATACCTTATGGATTATTCCTATGTTGATGGATAAAAGGTAAAGTAATAAAAGTCTGTTATTCATGCCACAAATGTCTCAGATAAGAGCTATCAATGAACCATCAATCATCGGTATATTTATACACTGTGTCAGAACTAACACATCGGTACTCACAAAATGACTTGCTTCTTTAACTCTAAGGCAGTGCTGTCCAACAGAAATACAGCGCAAGGCCAGGCCAGGCCTGGTGGCTTGCGGGGTATCCTAGCTGTATCTTAGCACTTGGGGAGGCCAAGATGAGAGGATCCCTTGAGCCCAGGAGTTTGAGACCAGCCTGGACAACATGGCAAGACCCCATCTCAACCACAAAATTAAAATTAGCAGGGTGTGGTGGCATGCATCAGTGGTCCTAGCTACTTGGAATGCTGAGGTGGGAATATTGCCCAAGTCTTGGAATTGGAGGCTTACAGGGAGCTTTGATCACACCACTATACCCCAGCCTCAGTGACACAGTGAGACCTTGTCTCCAAAAAAATTTTTTTTTAAAAAAGAAAAGAAATATAATGCAAACTAAATAAATGATTTTTAACTTTCTAGCAGCTACATTTAAAATGTTTTCAGTTGAGCTTAATTTTAAAAACATATTTTACTTAGCTCAATCTTTCCAAAATATTGTCATCACAATTAAGAATGCAACACTTTTCAGGAGACATTTTACATTCTTTTTAAAAACTCTTTGAAATCCAGTGTGTATCTTTACAGCACATCCCAACTCTGACTAGCTACATATTAAGCAGTCAATAAGAACATGTGGCTAGTAGCTACCATAATGGACAGGGCATCTCTAAGGTATTACTGATACAACAAAACAGTTTGTAATGTTGGCTTATAATAAATATATAATATGAATGACTATGTGATGTAATGTTTTTATATACTCATTGTTCCTTGGGTTAATTTAGTACATTTCTAAGCAACAGAAATGAGATAATGGATGAATCTCCCAAAATCAGTATCTAAAATTAAAATTTTGCCTAAAATAAAGTCTCATTTTTGCTAAAAGCAATTAATATTGGAACAAAATTTAACCACACACTCAGGATTAATTGCCCCCTATGGTTACTTATATTACTATAAATATCCTTCAGAGAAGAAGGGTGGCAAGGGCAGGAAATTAATAAAAGGTGAACTTTCCCTCATTTGTTTCACATTCTATTTGTTTCTTGAAGACTCTGCTTCTTGCTATTTGGTGTAACTGAATATATTCTTATACTATGGCACAAGTTTGAATTGGAATTTATTTAATGTGTGTATGTACACAAGCCTTCTTTCAATATGAAAATATTGAAGTGAAAATTTTCTTACTGTATTTATAATGACTTTTTATTGGCTATAAAATTTTCATCTTCTAATAATTGCCTGGCATCTTCTAAAAGTCTAAAACATACATGACTGTGCATACTTTTTTTTAATCCAAACTTTTTTTTGTGTATATATTTTTTTTTATTATACTTTAAGTTCTAGAGTACATGTGCACAATGTGCAGGTTTGTTACATATGTATACATGTGCCATGTTGGTGTGCTGTACCCATTAACTCGTCATTTACATTAGGTGTGTCTCCTAATGCTATCCCTCCCCCCTCCCCCTACCCCACAACAGGCCCTGGTGTGTGATGTTCCCTTTCCTGTGTCCAAGTGTGGCACTAATCCAAACTTCTTGATCTTAAACTAAACATGAGTCATTTTTATTTCTATCTCCTAGCATATTGGCTATTTGTGGTTTACTATTATAGTTATAAAACAAGTTTGTCATTAATCATTTTCCTTTCAGAGAATTTTAGAGCAGCAACAGAACTAAGAAACACATTTCAAATCCCACATTTTGCATATGGGGAAACGGAGTCTTAAAGAAGTGACCTGTAAAGAACAGTTGATTATCTAATGAGAAAGAAAAGCCTTAACTTCCAATCAGAACTATACAAACATGTCTTCTTTATTCACTTCAGCAAGGGCATTTTTACATTTAAAACAGCTTCTTTATTCTTTATAGGATGTGGAAGAAAAAAATGCAGATTAAATTCAATCAATAATTTCTCATTCAATTATTGTAAGGTTGTTTTTACTTATTGCAAAGATAGACCATTGTGCCCATCTTTAAAAATGAAAAGAAAAAAAAAAAAACCTGACATACAAAAATCTTAACTTGCTCCACGTATAAATTAGGAAGTGATTATTTGCATTACAAAAGATTTCACTTTACAAAAAAGATATGTAGCAAGGTTCCTTGAAATACCAAGTCCCTTGGTACAGCAAAAATTTAATCCAATTTACAAAGGAAACAGGGAAGGAAAAAACTTCAGCTGAACTGTAACTTCTACTTAAAAATCTTCCCTGATGGAGTCATGGCCCTTTTCTCTGCTCCTCCTGCCCTTTGGTAAACCTCTATCTTAGACATTATCCATTTATGCATCCCAGCATTCACAGAGTAAATCACTAATATGACCACAGCTAAGGCATGTTTAGGTGTCTGAAACTGTGCTAGGCACTGTACTGCAAAGGTGAATAAGATAAACCACTTCAGCCTCTCCAGAACAGTCTTTTATTGTAGGATATTACTATTGTTGTTTTCCTCTTCTGCCTGTCCTCCTAAATTCTGAGTTCCTTGAGAGCAGGGATTGTGTCTTATTCATAACTGAGCCTCCAGGGCCTAGCATGATGCCTGATTCACAGGACTCAATAAATGAATACTGAGTAAGAAATATAATTGTTGAGTGCTATCATGTGCCAAGTGCCATCCTAGGTTCATTAAGGGATTGTCATCTCATTTAACCCTCACGAGTTTCCTCAAGATGGGGATTTGTACAGAGTATGACACTCAGGCTCACATCTTAGGGAAGGGAGTCAAGCTTACACAAGTGGAAAGTGGTAGAACAGTTACGCAAACCCTTGTCTGGATAACACTCTGAAGCTCATGCTTCCCCCACTTTACAAACTACCAAATTGTGATATCTGTGCAATGTGTTGGGATGCTCATACTCATCATATGTAAGCAAAGAAATTAGTCACAAATATAGAAAAAAACAGGTAAAAAGTGAAATTTCCCATCTTCCCTTATTATTTCATCTTATTTTTTGAGAGGCATAATCTATATTTATATATTAGGCAATGTTCTAACAAAGACATAGCAGCTTCTACATGAAATTGTAAACCATCTGCGTACCTTTACTTGTGATACATTCATAGTAAAGCCCTTGGTAGCCAAGTATAGATTTTCAAGCAGGCACACTCTTTCATTCTTCTTAAGTTAATTTTCATATACTTAGTATATATTTTCTTTGAAAATAATTAAAAAACAACAAGAGCTCACATTTCCAGTTCCATGGAAACCCTTGGGTTATACCCTGGCCCTGACATTTCTTGGTCAGGTAGTCTGTGAAATCACATTAGGAGAGTTGCAAAGACAAAGAACTGAGTGAATGAAAAGAGCAAGGCATGGTAATGAAAGAAAAGAATACGCAATAGGAAAAACAAAAAGGACACAGTACATAGCAAAACTTATCACGGGCAGTGCAGAAAATTAAACCACTAATGTGGGGAACAACACTGTGCTGTTCTTCTAGACCTCAGAAGGACAAGACAAGGTACTGAAAATGATGAGAGGATTATTAGGAAGAATAGAAAGTAGATCTATCATTTGAGCGACACCTATCACCATGGGAGGGGAAAAAAAAAGTGAAATAAAAGCAAAAGTCAAGGCCAAAACTGAAGAAGCACTATAGAAATTTAAAAACAAAACCTTAATTTGCAAAGGAGAAAAAAGGTTTCAAATCAAAGGAGCATAACATGATCCATACAAAGACAGATTTTGTAACTTTCCAACTTTCCTTTGAAATTCCAGCCTATCACTTCTTCCATGTAATCTCTTGTCAACTTAACATATATCCTGTTGGACTTTTATTAGGGACTGGAAAAGAAAGACATTCCTAAATGCCAAAAGAAAAATTTTCATACATATACACATTTATATATACATACTCTGGGTAAGGGTTTTCAATACAAGGCCCAAGGGGTGGTGGGTGAACTGCGAACCTCTCTGTAGAATAAACCAGCTTATCTTCAAAGAAACAAAATTCTGGTTGGCATCAAATATCTCCCCTGTAACTTAAATATCATGAGAGAGAAAAAGGAACAAAATTTTCAATGATTTAATTAAGAGGGAAATGTTTATAAGCCAAAAATTTTGTAACAAACCAAGTTGTAATTCAAGTATGATAACAATAATAGATAAAATATTCGACGACTCAGAAAATCTAACACATAAATCATTTTTTAAATCACATGAAGGCTAGGTGTGGTGGCTCACACCTATAATCCCAGCACTTTGGGAGGCTAAGATAGGAGGATCATTTGAGGCCAGGAGTTCAAGACCAGCCTGGGCAATGCAGCAAGACTCCCCATCTCTACAAAAAATAAAAATTAAAAAATGAATTTTTAAAATTCATTAAATGAATTAAATGGGTGAATTAGCTGGGTGTTTTGGTGCACATTTGTAGTCCTAACTACTCAGGAAGCTGAAGCAGGAGGATCGCTTGATCCCAGGAGTTCAAGGCTCTAGTGAGCCATGAGCATGCCACTGCACTCCTGCCTGGATGACAGAGGGAGACTCTGTCTCAAAAAAATAATAATCATCACATGAATATGTACTTCAGGTAATTTGGAAATAAATCAGAATTATAAAGATGCTGCAGTATGCAAGTACTGAAAGATTGAAACGTTGACATAAGTGTCTCAGTAACTGATGAAAACGTTACAAAACTATATCCAAATTTAAAAATTGTAAAAATAATTTAGTAGCAATAACTGATTTCAAAACAATAGGTTTTGTCCAACAAGCACATCTTAAAAGATGCTCAACGTCATTCTTCACTAGGGAAGCACAAATCAAAACCACAATGAGGTCCCACTTCACATCCATTAGGATAGCTATAAGTTTTTTTCTTTGTTAAAAACATGAAAAATAAGTATTGGCAAGCACATTAGAAAATTCTGAATTTCCAACGTGAATGTAAGATGATTAAGTCACTGTGGAAAACAGTTTGGCTGTTCCTCAAAAACTTAAATGTGGAATGACCACATGACCCAGCAATTCCAGTCTCAGGTATATACCTAGAAGAACCGAGAACAGTTATTCAAACAAATATATGTGCCCAAATGTTTACTGCAGCTCCATTCACAATAGTCAAAAGAGGAAAATAACTCAAATATCCAGCAATGGATAATAAAGTTATGTTATATCCACACAATGGAATACTATTCAACCATAAAAAGGAATGAGGTACTGATTCATGCTACAATATGGATGAACCTCAAAAACATTAGGCTCAGCGAAAGAAACCAGACACAAAAGGCCACATATTATATGATTCCATTTACACGAAACATCCGGAATAGGTAAATACACAGAGACAGAGCACAGACTTGTGGCTGCCAGTGGGTGGGGTAGGGGAAACAGGAAGTAAATACTTAATGGGTATGAGGTTTCATTTTTGGGGTGATAAACATGTTTTAGAACTAGGTAGAGGTGCTATTTGTACAACATTGTGAGTATACTAATGCCACTAAATTGTTCACTGTAAAACGGTTAATTTTATGTTTTATACAGTTCACTTCAATTGCAAACAATAATAGGCTTTATGAAAAGGATTGAAAAGCTAAGAGAACAGGATACCTTTTTTTTTTTTTTTTTTTGAGACAGAGTTTCGCTCTTGTTGCCCAGACTGGAGTGCAGTGGCGCAATCTCGGCTCACCTCAACCTCCGCCTCCCGGGATCAAGCGATTCTCCTGCCTCAGCCACCCAAGTAGCTGGGATTACAGGCATGAGCGCCATGCCTGGCTAATTTTGTATTTTTAGTAGAAACGGGGTTTCACCACGTTGGTCAGGCTGGTCTCGAACGCCTGACCTCAGGTGATCCTCTCGCCTTGGCCTCCCAAAGTGCTATGATTACAGGCGTGAGCCACCGCGGCCGGCCAGGATACCTTTTTTTTAACCTTATAAACTGTAAGTGGCAAAAAGCATAATTATTTTATAATCTTAAAGGAGATAAGATTTAAGAGGTATTTCTTTTTTTTTTTTTTTAGATGGAGTTTCGCTCTTGTTGCCCAGGCTGGAGTGCAATGGCATGACCTCAGCTCACTCCCAGGTTCAAGTCATTCTCCTGCCTGAGCCTCTGGAGTAGCTGGGATTACAGGTGCCTGTCACCATGCCCAGCTAATTTTTTGTATTTTTTTTAGTAGAGATGGGGTTTCACCGTGTTGGCCAGGCTGGTCTTGAACTCCTGACCTCAGGTGATCCACCTGCCTCGGCCTCCCCAAGTGTTGGGATTACAGGCATAAGCCATCACTAAGTGGTATTTCTATTGAAATCAAGAGAACTGCCAAATTTTTCTCCAGGACATAAAGGAATGCATGAACAAATATAGATATGTGTCATATTCCTCAATGGAAAGATAGGATACTTCAGAAATAATAATCCTTTCTATTCCCCAATAAAAAGATCAAATAGATATTCCTTAAGTTAACAAAAGATGTAAAAGCTTACTTGGAGAAACCAATATGTCAAGATTTCAAGGAAAATTTAGAAAAGAGAAGTAGGACAAAGTTTTTTTTCCCTTACCAGATACTAACACATTATAAAAATATGGCAATTAAAGCAGTATGATTTGAATACAAACACTGACATATGGCACAGAAAAAAATGGCCTGGATCCTAGTATAGGGCATGAAATCATTCAGTATGTTCAGTTATCTTTTTAGAACCCACTATATGCCACATACTGTACTAAGAGCTAGCATCAGAACCACATTTATTAGATGTCAACATAACTTCAGCACTATAGCAGTTAAGGCTAAAAAATGTTAGTGTATGTCTTGTGTTGTTTGGATAGGGAAGGATTCCTTTGTAACTGTAAAAGTGCTGAAAAAAAATTCCAGAAGGAAGAGGTGACAGATTTTAGTTAAAAAAAAAAAAAAAAAAAAGCTTATATAAATTAAAATAAAATAAAAACAATTCAGGAGCAAAAGTAAAATTCTACAAAGTACTAAGGCTAAAAATGTTACAGCCTTAATAACCAGTTCACACCAATTAATTAAAATCACTAAAGTTCTAACAGAAAAATAGGTAGAGCTCATTGAATGGCAAAAGAAATAAGTGATAAAAGTAATAAATTGTTTAATATTAACTTATGTGATTTTCAATGGAATACTAATTTTTACTATCAAATTAAGAAATGTCCTAAAAACTCCACTGGTGTTGACAAGGGTGTGGTGAAATGATATCATCCTCACACACTGCTGGAAATGCGATGGCATACTTGCTGGAAAGCTATCTGTCGATACGTATCAGATCGTATACAGCCTTCGGCTGTACATCCTTCATCCCAATTCTATTCTCATATCACAATCTCAAGGAATGTAAACATTCATACAAAATGTATGCAAAAATGTGCATCATGAGTATATTTATAATATCAAACACATAAGAAACCATCTAAATATCTAATCATAGAGGATTATAGTATATCCATATATGTATTGTATAATCTTAAAATGTTTTAAAATATTTAATGATATGAGACATGCTAACAAAGTAATTTTTAAAAATCAGTTTACTAAAGCATACTTAAGTAATTTTGAAAGACTGTAGAGAAATAGCTCCAAATTCTAAACAGTAGCTACTGTGATTCATAGAATTATCTATTTTCATCTTTACATTTGTCTGTACTTTTAAAATTCTCCATAGTAGGCTCATTTTACTTTGATAATCATGGAGGAATCATTAAATAAATGGAGGCCAGTGTGCCAATTCACTTTGGAGTCCATTCTAAAAAGTAGTAGTCTGCTGTGAAATGTTTTCAATAGCTCACACCCATCATCATTTCCCCCTTAGTAACAAAACTGAAGCAGGAGTGAAAGCTATAAAGCCCAGCAATGACCTACATTAGCCGAAAACATCAAGATGCTTAACATGAGGTGCTTCATGATCAATTTCAAGCAAGCATACATTGCTCTCGCAATTGATTGGCATGTCAAATTCTTAACAAAATAATAAGTGACTGCAGGTGCCAATCACTGTCTCACAATGCATTCCATTGTACAGTTTTGGTATCAATATGATTAAACTATGATGGCATCCCACATACAACAAACTGTTGAGAAATTACTTCACCTGGGAGGCTGCCCTGATGCTCCGCCATTGTTTGTCCAAAAGCAAAGAAGAGGCAAACATACAGATTGCTTTTTGAATTGATGGACTGATACCAAGCAGCTTTAGGATTTCCCCGTTATGTTTGGCCATAGTCAATAAGCTTTCTTAATTCCATCATTCACTTCCAAATGCAGCCAGTCCTGATAGCTTTCTTGACCCTTCCCTTCTTCCCCCTCCCATAACACTTCTCATCTATTGCTATACCTTTTGCTGTTTTCTCTGCTGTCCTACAGCAAGAAAAGGAGGAATTTCTGATACTTTTCTAAAGACTATTTTTTAGTGATTCTTCTCTATTGAATATTGAATGCACTTGAGAGCTAAGAATTATAATCCTACATCGATGGGAAAAGCAAAACAAAACTGAAGTATGAAAGGGAAATGACACGGTGAAGGATGCATGAATTTAATAAATGAATGCAATGCAAATGAGAGAATTCACAGAAGAACAGAGATAAATACTGCCAACACCAACACTTCTAGAAAGAAATAAGACACACTGGCCAGTGAGTAACAGGAAAGGATAACCCACTTACATGATGGTCACCTGCTCATGTTCTACATTTTCACCCCTAAAAACAGCAAAATGAGCTCAAAATAGTTACTGTTTTTTTGTGTTCTTTTCCCTACTTACATATTACTGAAATCATCTTCTATCCCCTTACTTTCTGTCAACAAGAGTGCAATCCACTTCCTAATATCTGAGTGATGTATTAGCCACCTGAGTGTCAAACTTGTTTTTCCTCATTTTCATGGGATATTTATGTCAAGATATGCCACACTTATTTCAATGTAATTTACTGTGCAGCAGTGGTGTTTCTATGAATTAAAACCAAGGTACTGAACCACACCACCAAAGACGAGTGGTGAAAGTACACTTCATCATAGGCCTACTGAAAAATGTTTTAATATATATTCAGAATAAGGGAGTACTACTGTAATTATTAAGAAGGAGCACTGACAGCAAACAACATGCAAAGTACCCTAAAAAAATGAAAATCCCTTAAATCCAGCAACTCTTTCTCTTGAAAAAAAAAAATCATGCAGGCAGAATATTATAGGACTGGAAGGCCAAGAAGGGGAGTAGACAGGGAAAGCATGTGGAAATCTGAGACTACATTCAATCAGTTCTGTCCAGCAGAACTTTCTGTAATAATGGAAGTGTTCTACGATCTGCACTGTTTATTACAGTAGCCACTAGCCCCATGTGGCCACTAAGCACTTGAAATGAGGCTAGTGCAACTGAGGAAACATGTTTTTATTTCATGTTACTAATTAAAATTTAAAGAGCCACATAGGGCTAATGGCTACCATTCTGGACTGTGCGGTATTGTATGGAGCTTGTATTCAGAACAGAAGCACAATATGAAACAAATTGTCAGGAGGAGAAAGTCTGAGGAATACAATTCTTTGATATGCCAACATACTCAGGGCTTAAAAATAATTTAAGAAACCACATCCTCCACCCCGTCCACATCTTCTCAATTCACCCAACCACCAATACACTCCAATGATATAAGATTCCCACCCCTCCTGTTGGCAAGTTAAAATTAATAACGTGAAGAAAACCATTTAATTCTTATACCACTATTTGTAATTTTGGAAGTAACAACATGGTGAATAAAAAGCCCAATCCAGGAAAAACTGATTGAATGGTATGGGTTTTGGTGCAATGGGAGGAAGCCAATGTGCACATAGATGCTAGCTGGGTGGCAGAAAGGGCAACTGACGGTAACATGTGAACAGTCTCAACATCCTATAGTTGGATGCTCAGTTTTATCTGATTTTATATGCTTGACAAGCCATTTGTGATCCTCACTGGAGGTAATTAAAAGACTGTTCTGATGTACTAAACAGAGAATATTACTCATCTAGACAGACGCCCAATTTTAAGTTCCCAACCACTGGGAGTAAGTCATAATAATCCCATAGGAAGTCAAGAGAAGAGAAAATTTCTATCATGAAGAAACTTCTGCCAACTACAGCTTTACTGAATATATTCCACTTACCAAATGGAGTATATCCTCCAGAACTA
This sequence comes from Pongo abelii, assembly GCF_028885655.2. NCBI lineage: Eukaryota > Metazoa > Chordata > Mammalia > Primates > Hominidae > Pongo > Pongo abelii. The sequence continues at coordinate 36,793,226 of NC_072000.2, read as the reverse complement.
ACTTTTAATGATAAAGCAGTATTTAATCATGCATCCAGTTCTTCCTCTTTCTTTCCTTGTCAAGACAGACTATATTCTAAGAAAATACTGTCCAAGCACCTTGAAGTCAGGTTCCATTTCATGTCAGGCAGTATATAATCCTATCACTCAAAGAAGCCCCGTTGTTTTTATGTCTAACTGCAGAATTTCATATAAATTTTCACACATTCATTTCAGCATTTTAAGTTTACAGCACACATGAGATCACTGGAACCCTGTCTCATTCCCTCTTCCCTAGACACCATTTTATTTCCTTAGATTTGGAATTGATGGAAAAAATTGTTGGAAGACTCTATTTATACATAAACACATGGATATTTTGTATCTCTCTGGACCAGAGAGAAAGCAAAATGGAATCACAGTTGACTGAGCATGCTGCTGGGGCATGGATGTACTTTTTTTCCACCCTTAATTCATTAAACCAATGAATCTTTTCAAGTATGCTTTCTAACCTCAAAGAAGAATTAAATCAATCCTTTCAAAGTTTTATGCTTAGCTTATAGCTTTATATGTATTCAAGTAATAATTATTGTAGGACTACTGTATTTAATGGCCTGTCATAGGCACTTATAGTAAAAGATGATTTAAATGTGTCAGTCTTATTCACTGATTACCAAAACCCTAAAGATATTACAAACTCCCATCAAGAAAGTGATAGATTCAGGAACGGGAACATCACACACCGGGGCCTGTTGTGGGGGTGGGGGGGGAGGGGGGAGGGATAGCATTTGGAGATATACGTAATGTTAAATGACGAGTTACTGGGTTCAGCACACCAACATGGCAAATGTATACATATGTAACAAACCTACACATTGTACACATGTACCCTAAAACTTAAAGTATAATAAAAAAAAAAAAGAAAGTGATAGATTATGTCCAATTCTCCACAAGTAAGATGAGAAAGATGTTCCACCATCCCTTATTTTTGGGAAAGGCAGGAGAGCTTATATTTTAAAAACTCTCTACACCTACCAGATAATTCTGTTCAGAAAGTTGTACCCCCCTTTCTCCCCAAAAATTATTGAGAATCCCTAGTCTATTTCACAACAGAATTCCATATTTAAATCTAGATTAACAGATTTCCCAAACTTGGGATTCATATTATAAATGTTAGCCAAATAGCTCTAGAAACACATACATTTTCATGTTGTCCAACTAACATGACAAAGATACTGGGCCATTCTTAAGATGTTAAATTTAAATTAACTCCAGAAATTATTGACAGTATTATAAATATTATAAATCCTGGCTTAATTCTTATGTAACATATACTAGGCTTTGCTCATTGTTACAATTTCCACTAATCTTGATATTAGCTGAAGACACAAACAGCAAAAATCTGGATGTGTATATGCACCCATTTGTAATCACACATATATTGACATTGAAATTTGTACTTCAATTAAAATAGTACCAATTATAATGGCCTTTTAAAATCCAACAGATACATTACAATTCCTGGTAGATTGCTTACTTCAAGAAAAAAATAATAATCTTAGTTGATGGTGAATCAAACAAAATTTATTTAGTAATAAGATGCCATGTAAATGATTCGGTTTTGTCTTGAAACTCCTCAGATGTTGCCAGAGGCTACATCAAAGTCACATTTAAGTCTTAAATATCTCAGATGCCTTTGATGGAGATTTTCACTATAATAGTCCAAATACTCACCCTTAGTCACTAAAAACATTCATTTTATCACTTAATGTCCTCATGCTAATTCAATTATGTTTCTTATTTCAGTCTACATTTTATACATAATGTGCTACTTTAGCATCTATACAGTTGAATTTTCTCTTGCATTCTTCTAGCAAATAATTCTTCATAATATTCAACAATTTATTCTTTTTTTGCATTGATTACACTGAGCTTCCATTACTTCTTAAATTTTTCAAGAAAACAGAAAAAGCCAAGAAGTTTTGGCATATTCATTCATCTCACTTTTAATCAATGGCCACGAAGAAAAATAAAGGGAAATTTCTACAAATTTAAGCCTTGTTCTTCGGGAGCATATTACAACAAAGTTAAATCAATGAATTAAAACTGCCTCCTTCCATAGATCAGGCAAAAGCGGTGTTGGTAAATTGCTCCCATCATCTTTGTAACAGATACACGAAGTATATAATCCCAGATGCCAAGGCCATTGCTGTTGTATTGCAAAGGCAATAGCTAAAAACTAAATCTTTCAAGTACCCACATCAAGAAGTGCCTGAGATGTAAGAGGTTGTGTGACAATTGGAGAAAGTAAGCTGCAAGGCACAGACTTTGAAATAAAGCTCACTTGTTCCAATCTCAGGTCTCTGTTGACTAGCTATACGACCTGGGGTGAGTTTCACCACCCCAGGGTCTCAGTTTCTTCATTTGTAAAATGGGGATCCTACCACTTATCTCATTAAAACTGAATTACTGTCATTATTACTGCAGTCCTAAATTCCAGAAAACTATATAGAACTGATCATAGCCTGTATTATCAATGTGTTAAAGGTTATCATGGACATGGTTTTCGTTTTGTGTTTTTTCAGGGCCAAAGAACTTTTCATTTTAAAAAGGTATTTATTTGGCCGGGCGCAGTGCCTCACACCTGTAATAGCAGCACTTTGGGAGGCTGAGGTGGGCGGATCACGAGGTCAGGAGATTGAGACCATCCTGGCCAACATGGTGAAACCCTGTCTCTACTAAAAATATAAAAATTAGCTGGGCATGGTGGTGTGCGCCTGTAGTCCCAGGTTCTCAGGAGGCTGAGGCAGGAGAATTGCTTAAACCTGGGAGGCAGAGGTTGCAGTGAGCCAAGATTGTGCTACCGCACTCCAGCCTGGGTAACAGAGTGAGACTCTGTCTCAAAAAAAAAAAAGATAGTTATTGCACATGAATGGCCATAGCTCAGAGCTTTTAGGTCCACTTACACCATATCTACTTGTGCTGCTTTTATTGCATAAGACAACCTATTGTGTCCAGTGGAAAACCATTTTGGATCCATTCCAATTACATGAGGTCTATTTCATTGCAAAAAGTGTCCTCCACTTCCGTTCAGAATCTAAGGAGATGGACTACCAATCATTTCTTTTCAATGAAGCATTGGCTGCTGGAAGTGGCTGAGCTCATTCATTTTAAAATTATTTACCCCTGACCCACTCCAATGCTAGTATTTTATTGTTTCTTTTGGTCTTTTCCTTCCCTTTTTTCTTCTTCAGAAATCCAAGAGAGTCAAAAGGGAAATTGCTTTTTTTAACCCCCACTGAAGAATTCAGCCTGCTATATTTGTAATCAATGACCCAAATCCAAAATAATCACATTTGCTTTTCATAATCAGAATTGGAAAAAGCCGCTCAGCTTTTTTGACTTATTATAAAATGTTGGACTTCTCTTATGACAAAGAAATATGCAATTTTTGCACAGCAATGATTAATAAACTTAAAATATTTTATGATAAAATGCATTAAATGTCTTATTTTTAATAAAAACTTCTTTCCCATTGCTGAAAACGTGTAGTTCTCTAACTTAAACCTGTAGTGATGAGTTCCAAACAGTATAGTGGCCAAGAAGAAACACATTTCAAAATTAAGTCAAGAAATCCACTCAGAATCCCTACCTTACCAGCCACCACAACCATCATCTCTTCGTTTGCTGAAAGGTCAACATTGGTTTGCCCAAATTTACGAGTAAATTCTCCTCACTTTTACTTGTCCCTATAACTTCAGGGATTGCTTAGAAAAGGGTTGCTGGCATACAGCCAACTGAGTAAAATAGCTGTAGAGTCCAGAACCCAAAAGTGAATTCCAGACTTTCACGTTAGACAGGATTACATGAAGAGTAAGGATAGTTATATTTTTCAAGTGACATTTATAAGTCTTAATAATTGGTGTGACATAATACGCAATGAAAGGACAAAAGCTGGCACTAGCTTTAGAACCAATCATCTTGGAGTAAAAGCTCTATTTATGAAGCAACATTGAAACTAAAAGTTGGGGTGCCCTACAGCTGAAAGCCAGACTATACCTGTGAATGCCTCTCCTTTAACCAGCATGAGAAAAAAAAAATCAGTCTTTAAGCACTTTCTCTAGGAGAAAGTTTAGAAATGGCATTATCCATATTAAGATCTAACAGGTAAATGCAGTAATAGGGTATTAGGTACAGAAATCACTAATTTCATACCAGCAACACACCACAGCTAAACAGCAACTTCTCATTCAAAACAAAGCTTCATGGGTCCATCTTGTTGCCCACTTCGGTAGGCAGAGGTGACTACTCTTACATGAAGCCACCTATGCTCATGGAAAACCAAACAGACCACAGGCAAAGTATCTTTAAAACAGCTCCTGGTGGCTGGATAAAATGGAAAATCTCTCCAAAGCTAAATTAAAACAATCAGACCTCTATATGCTGTTTTAACTAAGTAGAATTTTCAGTATCCGTGAAAAAACCATTTAGATAAAGTATTTGCCTACAAAACTGTGCTTTTCGAGGGTTATTTTGATGTAAAATTGAGTGTTTAAGGATGAAAATTCCCTCAAGCACTCTGAAATGATAGCACGGTCACAGTGTCAAAAGCCATGCTGAGATCAAGGGAAATGCGAATGGAAGCAGTAGCAACTGCATTCATAAAGAGGTCATTTAAAACCTCTTTGCTATGATATAAACTAAAAACATGACTAGAATCTCATCAAAGAAAAAGGAAAAAAAAAAAAAGTTCAAGTGTCCATCCTAAATTCCCAGGAAGAAAATCAGTCAAAAATTCCTAAAAGATTTGATGTCTAAGTGTAAATTCACTTGTCAGGTTCCAAACAGCGGTCAATTTGCATTTTGTGGGTAGAAAAAGAAATGCAGTTTATCAATGAATTTCCAAAAGAGAGGAATCCCCTCATTTTCATATAGAAAGCGAACTTTACCAGGTGCTACCCCCTCAGTTGCAACTTCCTTTTTCTATTTGAAGTAATTCCTATATATTTCTGTAATGATCCCTAATGCCTTCACCTAATGTACAACTTGTTTTCTACAGCTTTTGAACCACAATCCAAGAAATTTTCTTTGATGGACTAGAATCGTCTGGAATGCTCGTGGCTTCTCCCCTTCCTTGGACACTATATCATGTCACCAAGAAGCAGCTTTAAAGCTTGGAAACCTCTAGGAAAAAAAGGCCACATAAGATAGAAACTATATTCTTACAAAAGCTTCCACTTTTCTATTATTTGCATAGTCTGATTAAAATGCTCAGCCCTTGTCACCTTTTCTACAAACTATGGACAAGTTTACAATAGGTATAAATGCCCTTTCATACTATTTACTATTGCAGTCATAATGTTATTTTACCAGTGACTGTTATTATTTTATTATTAGTCATTGACTGGCACTTACACATTCATTAGATAGCAATTATTAGAGTTTAGTTGGGAAGTTACAGTAGTTGGCTTAACCAATGCCTTCTTACACACTTATGACTATGAACAGAACGCTGCCAAATTCTGACCGGTCCTAACGACTCAGTGATGTACATTTAAAAAGGGAAAAGCCTTGCTAATATCTTCTGAATAAAATATTTTATTTATCAAGTTTCATGTCTCATATAGTGCCTAAATCCCTTCATAACTGTCAGATGTGCCTTAAGATAAAGCCCCTCTTGTGTCTTTATGTAGTGTATGTGTGCATATCCTTGCCTTCATAAGAGATTCTGATTCTTGGTGTCTATAATATAATTTATTATATATTTTTTGGCTTACTGCTATGTTGCTACCAATTATATGATAACATGAGTAACACTGGAGTGGGAATTTTTGTGTTACTACTGGACAGAATACAGATAGAAGTCTTCTTTCATAAGTTATATGTACTTTATTAACAAATAATAATAATCCTACCTATCTAATCACAGTCATAGACCAATTAATTGAAGAGTAGTAACTGGAAATTAAACTTTGGTACTATGATATTAGTTGTGCAGTTTGGACAAACACTTAAGACTCAATTTCTTATGTGCAAAATACCCACTTCACAGGGTTCATATGAGAATTAAACAGGAAAACCAAGAAGTACCTAATAAAATGTGTGCAGCATAACAGGTATCAGTAAATATTAGTTATTTCCCTGTCCCCAATTTGCTTCTAAAGTCACTACCATCTGGCTTTGGACACTGATGATTCAGTGAAATTGTCCTAATGAAGGTATCCAATCATGTTGTCAATTTTCCATTTCTGTGGCACAAGACATTTACTATCAACTGTACTTGCCTTCATGAACATGTTTCCTTGGTTTCTAAGGCTCTTCCCCCTCACACTTGAACTTCCTGTCTTATCATCATCCTGAGATGGATCCTGAGGGATCCATCTACGTGCTTATAGTCCCACAGCACTTGGTGCCTCTTGATGATTTCAGCTATCAATCTCCATTTCCATCTCTAACCTCTCTTCTGAGCTCAAGACCAAACTTGTAGTCTCATTATTTTCTCATTAAGTGAACAGGTATGTACGGTTTAAAATATAAGACTTCTAGTCTCTTTCTACAAGTACACAGACAACTCGAATATCCAAAATCATCTGGATACTCATTCCCTTCTCTCTGCCTCACTACCCTTGCCTCTCTAAGTTTGTCTCTTCAGAGACAATGATAGCTAACAATGATAGCTGAGAAGCCCAAGCTAGAATAACCAGAGGCACTCAACTTTAGCCTCTTTTATTGCCCACATTAAACTAGTCACCAAACATTTGGAGTCCACACACCTCCTTTCATCTCCACTTCCATTGCCTAATCCAAGGTCTTCATGCAAATTAGCTGGACCACCAAGGTAATCTCCATATCTGCTTCCCAGACTCCTTCCTTTCTCACCAGCTTCCAATCCAATTGCTACATTGTTTACGGTTTAAACGAATACATGAACCACTTAAATAATGGCTCTTTCTTCTCTGTGGTTTCAGCTCCTAAGGACAGCCCTTCTCAATCAGGTGATTGTGTCTCCAGACACAGTTGACATTTGCCACCAATTACAATTTTCCTAAAGAACCAGCTCTCCACATGACTTGTCCCACTTTCTCTATCAGATAAAGTATAATTGATCCTGCAAGCTTCGGCTCAAAGATTACATTCCCAGTTTACTCCTCAGTGCATAACACAGTTTATTGGGGCCCTTTTTAACACCCCTTCCTTATCAACTAAGCCAGAGATTTTGTCTTAATCATGCCCATAATAGGCATTTATCAAATATTGGCAGACTAATTTACATTCCTCTGTGTGGGCATGCACACATACAAGCAGCAGGGCTAGGATGAGTTTGCCATATTTTCTATAATTACTAGGATTATTAGATGACAAAAAAGGGACTATAAACTTATAGCTGTTTCTCTCTACAAATGTATCTAGAGAGAGGCAGATACACAAACCCCAACATTTATTACTTATATTAAATATTGTACATGTAAAATAAACAATGTAACCTCAGGTGGGTGTTTTGTTAATCAGAATTTATAAAAATCTGCTTAACTCTTAGGAGATAATAGCTAGACCACGTAGAAGTCAAATGAACACAAGGCTGGGTGTAACTCAATTGGAATCAACTTGAGAGAGAGCTGGAGACTTGGAGAATATCAAATGGGGTCATGTAAGCCAAATGTTTAAATGATTATCAATAGATCTAGAATAAAGCTAATATTTAGATTATTTTGTCCAGAAGACAAAGTGGTCTAATTACAAGTAGATGACCTAATTACTGTTTCAGCATATAAAATTTTGCTACACAAGAGAGACTAAAAACTAGTTTTTTCTTGAGGAAAAAAGTGGCTGTTACTTACTCTGTAAACTCCCACAGAACCTGGTATGTAGACTTGCTCCAAATGTGTACTGAGAAGTAGAGGACAACAAGGGAACTCTCATAAGAGGTACTTGGGCCAGATAATAAAGCCCAGCTGAATGGTGAGCATGGATGGTTTGAAATTTCTCTGTATATCTTTAAGAGTAGAATAAATACCCATCTCTGAGGCTTCCGTTGTCCCTTCTGGAAGTGAAAGCCTGTCCTGGCTGAAAAGTTGAAGGTTTCTTATAACACAAGCTTCAAATCATCATGCACGTTTCTTCTATAGGAATTTCAGGGAGAGAGAGATGCTGTATCAAGAGTGGATGCAAAGAATGATGTTTATTAATACTGAGGTTCTATTTCTGCTTGTTACAAAATGAAGAACCTGAATAAAAATACAATATAAGCAAAATATGGCATCAATTCAGAAACTTTTTTCTAAATTGATTAGGAAGCCAGCTCCTCCTAAAAGCATAAGAAAATAATTGCATTTCCCCCATTCACTTGTTATAAAAGTTATTTTACCCTTTTTGCACAACTAGCATAAAGATTCCAAAACACACAATGTGATTACAAAATTAGAATGGTGATATTTCCATAAAGTATCATTGATTTCAAAGGAATCTCAGATGTCATAGAAATAACAATGATTAATCATGCTTAATTTTACTTAATTTATGCAATCACATATTTATTTCACATTCAGGGAAAGGAAAAATAATCTTGCAATTCAAAGACTATTCCTCTTCACCTTCATTCACTTTCTCAACATCTTCACTTGTGTCGGCAAATTCTGCCTGGCTCTAAGGATAGTTCCATTACCGCTGAGACAGTGGGTCTAAGTCTACAAATGAGACTAAATAAGGGGGGATAGTAACTTATTTTTAATGAGATTTAAGAGGACAGTCAACTGAAAAGGAAATTATGTCCGTTAAGCAGAAGTAAAACAAATCCTCCATTATGGTCTGCCATATGCATAAAGAAGGAATTGGCCATTTAAGAAACGTCATTAAATGAATTATGGATACCTTATCAGTTATAATTGCTATACCAGAGAAAACGTTAACACATAGAGACCACTTAGCAAACAGAAACGTTAACACATAGAGACTACTTAGCAAACAGAAATGTTAACACATAGAGACTACTTAGCAAACAGTGGCACTTCTGCCATTTAGGGAGAAAATAACATCCTAAATTAAAAGTGACAAAAGTACATGTTACACACTATTAGGGAGCCATGCTAAAGACAGATGGTATGATCTGTTGCTTAATCATGAAACTGTGAGTAAAATATATTGATCTCAGTTCAAGGAGTTAAAAACACCCAGTCAAATCTTTAAAATATCTTTGAAAATTATTGCAATTCTCTTTTGGCCAAGCTAGCCATTCATATATTATTATAGCAAACAAAGTAACTAATATCTTTGCTTTTTATAGATAAAATCTTCTACCTCTGAACGTGGCATCCTTTATACATACTCACTTCTACATCTCCGATTATGAATGTGCTTGCTCTGCCCAAAATGTACTAGTTATTCACTACTGCCATAACTGTGTTGGATTCTAAAACTACTACAATTGGGAACAACCAAATAGACTAAAATGTGTGGAAGATACAAACTATCCTTAGCAACTGACACAGGAATTTTTCAATAACAGACATTTCTTTACAAGCACATAAACTTAATAGCACGCTTTAATGGTTTCAGTGAGTATAAAAATGACGAAAAAGATCTACTTATGAAGAACAGGCACCTTCAACCAGTGATGAAAATGGAACTTCTTTAATTCAGAAAACCACCAGTTTTCGGATATGCTATCAATATTCACATGCGTTAGAGAAGTCTCTGAAAATGGTTAGCTATCATTGTCCAGATGCCTTTTTCATACACTGACAATGGGTTGATAAACCCCATAGTTATTTCTCTCTTTCCCTTAATGCCCTATTTTCATTATTTGTTAGAAAAGAGATACATTAATAGATTTCTTATTCTTAGACTCACAGAATTCTAAAATGAGAAGCACGCTACAGATTATTTGGTTCAATCAGTGAGTGGAGCCCAGAGCTGCAGTAACTTTTCCACCACCACATCCAGGGAGTCCTCTGCAGAACAGAGACTGGAAATCTTGGCCCCTGGTTTCTGCTGTGGGGCTTTTCTCCAGGTTACAAAAGCCTGGAAAAAATCCTATGGAAAATTCCTAATGGGACTGAAATTAGTTGGAATGAGGTCAAAAGCGACAAAAGGAGATTGTCAGTATATGAAAAGAGCATATGGAGGATGACGGCTAACCATTTTCCAATTTTGATGAAAACACTCATGAAGGCATTTCTGATATGATATTTTGTCTAAGATGTAAGTATCACCTACTTCTCTGGTTGGAAAGGGCATTATGTGTAAAAGTAACACCAGAGACAAGGTAACATTACCTCATAAACACGTCTGTGAGAAGCTACACAATGTATTCAATTCATTCATTCATTTGTTCATTTCAAATATGTATTGACTATACAATACTGGCTCGGCACCATTTAGCTGTGGAAATACAGTGATCAAAAACTCATCTACCACTCACTGGGTGTGGAATACAATGAAGTTTTTTAAACATGTAAATGTTAGTCCAGCCACTCACTACTTTTATAAAACTATAGCACAAAGGTCATAATTTCACTTAATGTTCTTTGAAGTATCTTATTCTGTTCGAATAGTATTTTAGTCATAAAATCGGTATCTTTATACAATACATGCTTCTAACTCATTCATAACACCCTATTTTAAAAAATAGTTAAGATAACAAATTTCTGGTATATAAGAACAGAAAAATCTCTTCCAGTTTCCTCCAATGTAGTTCAACTTATATTGTTGATTGAGAAAAAAATATTTTTCCACACAGATCCTACATACATTTATTGGTAGACAGATGCAATACACATTTTTTAAAGTACATAAACCAATTTGATTACTTATTATCTGTTTTGTCTTTGCTTTTATTCATTCTTCCATTGTTTTAGATATCCTAAACCTTCCACCAAAAACAGTACCACTGGGATTTAAGTGAGGTTCACTAATTTTTATGGTTTTTTTGTATTTTAATTACTCCAGAATTTTTATGGCTGACATTAAGCTATGACAGCTTTGTATATTTCTCAGAGAACTGAAAGAAAATAAAATTTTGCCATTTCTCTGTTATTAACAAGGGTAGAATCCCATCATAATTACTGAGTGAACACAAGTCGAGGCCAAATATTTCCTTGTCCAGGAAGAAATTTGTAAATCTATGCCTCCCTTAATAAGTCTTAGTGATGCAAATTGCCTATTTATTCTTTTGAGATTTTGTATCAAGTGGATCTGTCATGAAGGGAGGAAAGGGAAATGTATTTTACTGAATTCAGAAGAGTGTTTATTCATAGAGTAAGGATTTAGGAAGGTGAGCCACATCCTCCAAAGCCATGGGATTATCTATTTTCTCCTCTAAAAAGAGTAAAGAACTAGAGACCAATACAATGAGAACTCCAGAAACTTTCTAACTTCTCAATGTTTGCTTTTGTGCTCAGTACCTGCCAGCTTTCTAGGACAGTAAGACCCAAGTCCGTAAAATGCAGGATCTGAACCTCCTTCTATAAAGGAGCAGGGATAAACTATTATCCTTTTTGCAGCATGGCTTGTTTGGAGGAAGAAGCCCAAAGTAACACAAGTAGAGACATAGCCCAAAGTAACACAAGAGACATAGCGTGGCCAAGTTGGTTTTATGCCGGAAATGCAACACTACAAAAATCATTAAGTATAATTTACCACATCAAAAGATTAAAGGTTAAATAAGGACATATTCTCAATATATGCAGAAAAATCATCTGGCCAAATTCCACACAAACTCATAATTAAAAAATCAAACAAGCACACTCAAAAAAGGGAGGTCCTTCACTAGATAAGAAATGTCCATGAAAAAACTACAGCAAATCTTGGTGGCTGAATATCAGAAAAATCTCATTTAAAATCAGAAACAAGACAACGGCGGCAAAAACCAAACTGCCATTTACAGAGGATGTAATGTGTATAAAGGAAATCCCAAAGAATATGCCCCAAAACATTTATTTAGAGTTTTTTTTTCAAAAGCAGGGAACAATAAACGAAAAAAATCAAGATCTCTCAGTAGGAGAGCCAGGGCAGTGGAGATGGAATTAGGAAATTCAGGTAGCTTCAATAGTACTGCTAAGGTTCTAGTTTTTTAAATTGAGCGGTGAAGTGAGAGATATATATTATTTCTTACAGCTTACATGTGTGACATGTAATTTTTGTAATCAACAAGCATTTCACTATTTTAAATCACTTAAGCCACATGTTTAGGTACATGTGCCCAACCACGAACTTCTCTGGGGTTGGGAACAAATCTCAACATGAGTGGTAAGTGGAATCTGGCTTGCAGGAGGTGTTCTGTACATGCTTGTTACAATATTAAGTGACAGAGGAACCTACCAAGTAAAACAAGGGCATGAGCTGCCACAGTCTTTCCACTTGTTCTCCCTCTGTCTAGAACAGTCTGCCACCCTCTCTTCATTACCTTACACCATCCAAACCCTTTCATCCTGGCCAAGCCCTTCCCATCCATCACTTCTCCATGTTCATGCCTCTTGCTCTGGGAAATCCTTCTGTGGTCAGCTCTCCCCACCCACCCGCCTGGATTAGGCACCTCCACAATCTCCCATCCCCAGCCCAGCACACACAGCTAACAGAAACCATCTCAGAGTAATATCTGGGGATCTACATTTTCAACATTTCTAGGAAATTTCTCAGTGCAAGAAAGCTGTAAGACCTCTGCTACACTAAGTTTAGAACACAGGAACGGCATCCATTTTGTTCTGTGGTAGCCTGTCTAGCAGGCAGTAGACACCATCTATCAACTGAATGAAAGAATGTATGCAGTTTACCACTTACTGTTTAGTCTTTTTTGTCTTCTATTGTCACTTGCAAGTAGATAAGTAGTGGTTGATACCAAAGAAAAGAAAAGCTATTAAACTGAAAAGTCGATTAATTTTTAAAACTGAACAATGCACCACCAATAGAGAGGACTGCAGTTTGAAAACTAGCATGCTATGGCACTCTTAAAATTGCCAGTTAATTTCTCATGAGGTATCTATGGCCCATTCATACAGCTGAAGGCTAAATGGCGGCTCTTCTTGTGACATTTACCTTTTCCTAATTCACTAGAAACACTGACATTTGTGTTCAAAGCCCTTATAAAGCATATTACCCCAATTGGAAATAATCTGAATTAATATTACCTTAAAAATTCCTTTATGCTATTCAACATGTTTTTTTTATGAAAAGGAACTAGTCTATCTAAAACATTACTATTTTTAAGTAAGTAATAAGTTTGATCCTCTTTCCTAACATGTATAGTTTAAAGATTTTTGTTTCTTTCTTCTAACTCCTACTTCTAGTTGTTCCCATAATAGTCCCACAAATATTTTATACCCTGGGTTTGACCATGTCCAGAGCCTTTCATATATGAAACAGGAGGCAGCTGAACCATATGTCACAGGCTTTTGTCTATTCTCATTTAAAGAAAAACATAGCGGAAACCTCTTAAAAGGATTTCTATGGAATCATCAGTTCTCGATAAAGTTCCGAGGTGAGTAACTTCCTCATGCAAATACTCTGCCTTTGCTCACAGATTGATCACACTTGTATCAGCCACTGTTGCCTCTATATCCTTAACACCTGAATTGAATTGTCAGGAGAAAAAAAAAAAAAATCTCATTTTTTGTTCCATAATTTTATCTGAGTAATTCTGAGAAAATATCTCCCATTATTTCCTTGACTCCTGAATTTTCTAATTCTGTTCCCTGAAGATAAATTTCACTCTTTTCTATTGCCCATAAACATATTCTGTTACACTTCAGAGTTAAATCATATTTCATATATGACCTACTTCCTTCTAGTTCTTATAAAAATTGTTAATAAACTTAATTCCTTCATTAATCCATTAATTTCATACATTCGTGAATTTGTTAAATAATGTAATGCACCCATTACATGCCAAGCAAAAGTCTGGGCACCGAGAAGTCAAAGAAGAAAAGTCCCTGCACTCAAGCAGCTAATATATTTTAGTGGAAAAAAAACCATATATTTCTTTTTCTCCATCCCTTAAGTACTTTCTTCTTTCCTATCATCCTGTCAATGTTTTCCTATAGGTAGTCCTCCAGGCTCTTGAACTACATCTATTCCAAATGTACTTTGAATGTCTCTTAATGGCTTCCTAAGGCATTTTCCTTGCCATGAATCCTAAAAGGTAATGGTACCTTCACTTCTTTCTATTATGCAATTTATCATTGCCCTTTTCTTCTTTTAACACCTTTTCCTTTCCAAAATTGATCACTATGTTTAAATACCTTTCTTATTTTATACTCAATTATAAAGTTTGCTTAAAAGACAGTGTCTTGCCCTCTTATTTAAATATTCTGCTTTGAAATATTCTCATCGATTTTCTCTCCTGGGTTAAGGTTTTCTCCCAACATTAGTCTTCAGATAGCTTTCATTTTTGTTGAGGATACATGTATCAATCTCATGTTTCTCTATATTTCTTATCCATTAACATGCCTCTTTCAGTCCTTATTTCTTAGCAATAATCTAGTACTGACTACATGCCAAATATTGTTCTAATATATCTGCTCTACATGATATTGAATTTAATCCTTACAATCCTTTAGAGAAAAGTAGCATTATCCTCATATTACAGAGGAGGAAACTAAGACAGAGTGATGGTGTAACTTGCTAACTAAAGACAGTCACAATTTGGATATAAGTGGTCCGGCTTCCGAGTCTCTGCCTTCCCTTACCCGTTATGCTATGCTGCCTCTACAACGTAGAGGAAAAGACAACTCACCCTTTCTCATCCTATGTACAAGAAAATCTTTTCACTCCAAACATCTACTCTGATGTTATTGAGGAGATAATGGTTTAAATAAAAAGTCTAGTTTCCCAAAGAAATATACACAATCTTTCGTCTATAAAACTTCATAGAGGCTGGGCATAGTGGCTCACACCTGTAATCTTAGCACTTTGGTAGTCTGAGGCAGATGGATCTCTTGAGCCCAGGAATTCAAGACCAGCCAGATCAAAATGGCAAGACCCCGTCTCTACAAAAAAATAAGCCAGGCATGGTGGCAAGCACCTATAGGCCCAGCTACTCAGGAGGCTGAGGCACGAGAACAACCTGAAGCCCAGAAGTGGAGGTTGCAGTGAGCTATGATCCCACCACTGCACTCCAGTCTCAGGGACAGAGTGAGACCTTGTCTCAAAAAAAAAAAAAAAAAGAAAAGAAAAAGAAAAAACTTCACAGAAAACACTGCCAGCCTACGGAATTCAACACATTGATACTAATTGATTTTAAGGCTGCCAAAAAAGAAACTAAACAGCTGAATATACTTACCTGTTAATCTCTCTCCTTTAGTTTGGTGTTTACCTTATCTGTTTTTAAGCTTACCATTATTTCTTCAGCATTACTTGGTTTTTCTTTTTCTTGGGGCCTACATATTATCAGGAAATTATATATAACTCTGCCTCTCCTCCAGACTATCTCCTACAGAGGCCTAGGCAGGCTACACCTTGGTTTCTTCTGCCTCCCTCTCCACTGCTTCTTTTGGTTTTGAGTTGTTGCTCCTTCTCCCTGCCCCCACCCACTTCAGCAATGCTTATTAATCACCATGCCTGGACCAGGTGGCATATAAAACACTGAAAGGATGGGACAGTTGAAATAATTATCCTGTGTTACCAGCACCCCAACTCCTAGTCAAGTAATGAACAATATCCACAAAATCCCTGGCACTGTGCTTTTGTGGCATCTCCCTTGGTCCCTATTAATGGCAGGTAAGTGGCTCCCCACTTTGTCTTTAGTAGTTCCCCCAAATCCCCATAACTCCAATTTATACCCCAAATGTGTCCCGTGATAATCTAAAGTAACTGCTGAAGCACACTATCACGGACCATTTACAGTACTAATTCTGATAGTTCTTTATCTTCTAAATAAAATGTTGTTTAAAAGGTATATCTTTGTTGTGTGCATCAATGACAGTCTGGCCAGTATTTCCCAGGTTTTTAATAAATATTTCCTTAAAAATAAGTAATACTCCTAAAGCATTCATGACTAAAAGTATTGTTTTATTTTCAACTTAACTGAAAACCTTTTTATTCTAGTGATCTTATAATCAAGACTTCCACAATAAAAATCTGTAGTTGATCTCTTACCGACTTCTTCAAGAAAACTTCTCTCAAAGTAGCCCCTTAAATTTTATTTTCTTTCTTCTTTCCCTCAGTCTCTGTTTCTCCAGCTGACCCCTTAACCATCTCAGTCTTCTTATAAGGTGTAGGATATTTGAGACCTACCAACCTTTGTGGTAAGAGTGAAACCTGTAGGCAATTAAACATTTGAGCCCCTTCCTGGCATGAAGTAAAAAAATAAGTTTAAGATCGTTTGAACCTATGAGTATCACAACATGAAGGTAGGAACTGTAAGGATCACAGGTTCCTTAAAACACTTGCTCAACATTACTGATAATAGTATTAGCAGAACCAAATTCCAAAGTCATTTTAGTGATCTTTGTTTGGCAAAATATCGATCAATTAAAAATAAGTGGCTTTTGAGTTGAGTAATTTGAAATGTCATTGATTTATGTGGCAATGTCTGATCCCTGACATTGCCAGCCTTATTTTTGCTAGTTATTCAAATTAGATTTGATAAGTTCATCTAAAGTTTCCCTCTTCTGGAGAAAGGTGATGGTTATATAGTTCAAATTTCCCACTTTTATTGAAGAAATACCAAAACTTTCATTTCACACTTCCACAGCACAACTTAGAAATTCCACCATTCATTCAACCTACAGCAGTAGGGATAAGACAAACAGGGTGTAAATGTACAAGAGCACGTCTGCTCCAGAATCAGCCCTTTATAACCCAGTGCTGTTTCTAAGTGAACATCTACACCAACAGAAAATAATCATAGCTGGATACAAACTACTACCATTTGCAGTTGAAGAAAAATCCAACGTGCTCATTTTTCTTCTATTTTAACAGTGATACATTAACACAGTAATTTCATTGGTACACAGGAAAATACACTGTAAGTAAAATACACTGTTTTAGGGTACTCATGGAAAGTTACGTGTTGTTTCAAAGATAAACTTCTGTCATCTGAGTATCAGATCCTCTACCAGTAATAAGTGAGATACAATTTCCACGTGAGGTATAATCAAATCCTTAGAAACACACTTTTAGTTCACCTGAGTTTTCTCAGCTGTACCAGCTTCTCTCCAATTGAGCATTTAAGCTTCAGTAATTTCTCAGTTCAGGCACTTTGTTTTTCATACCCTACTTTCTGTGTCTTTCAATTATACTTTCTATTTCCAGGATATCTGACATGATTCTCTCAGAAGAGAACAATATTCTTCCTTTTAAAAAGTTATGTCAGAGAGACAGAGACTGATTTACTTTGAAGTCTCCATTCACTAGCAGGTCTGATTGCTAAAAAGGTGTCCTTTTAAACAATCTGGCACTCATTCATTTAACAAACAATAAGCACCTGCTACAGGCTAACTACTTTCCCAGGTGCTGGGATTATACAGGTAAAGTGAACAAGAGTCATGCCTTCATGGAGCAATCAGTCTAGTGGAGGAGTCAGACTCATAAATAAATAAATAAAATATGGTGTCATGAGTGCCATGTGGAGGTTGGCCTAAATGCTACAGATACCCCATGGAGAGTGCAACTCATTCTGTCTGCCTACAAATGGATGTTTTATCTCAAAGACATAGGAACTGGTTTGTCAAGTATGAATAAAAGTCATCAGGTGAAAAATAAAAGGATATTCCCAGAAGAGGAAATAGCATATGCAAGGCCATGAAGTTGTAAAAGAATACAGTGTGCTCAGGGCATGATGAGTCACTTGGTATGATTTTGGGTCAGTGTGCATAAGACAGACTGTTAAGAGAAGAGGTCAAAAAGGGAGATTGAGCCAATAGACAAAGGAAGAGTGATTCAAACATTCTGAGTAATGTAGTGGCTACTGGAATTATATTTCTGAAAGATAATTTTGGCAGTAATTATCACTGAACAGGAGGGATAAATGATGGAAGACAGACCCATTACGAACTGGAGTTTGTGCATGTGAATTAAAAATACAAAAGAAGAATGAAAATAGTGCTAAGGCGTCCTGCTACTAGCAGGTCCTAAAATAGCTGATAAACTCATACTTCTCCTTCACCTTAAGTGTAGTTTTCTCTCTAATTTTGAGGCTCATAGCCTTAAAAAAACCAATGCTTCTCAAATTCAATGGATATAGGAGTCATCTGGGCATCTTGTCAAAATGCAGATTCTTATTCAGTATCTCTTGAGGAGAGCTGAGATTATACATTTCTAGTAAGCTCCCAGGAAATGCCAATGCTATTAGCCCATGGAACAAACTTTGAGTAGCATATCATAATGAGTCAGTTATATTGCTGCCCTTTCTCAATAAATAACTTCACAATGAAAACTGAACACTTCAACATCGCTGTTGGTTGGATGGGTGTAAGGAAGCATGTATGTTTGTTGTCTAATACCACTTAAGAAATGATATGACACACTGGCTAAGCATTTGCAGTGAATGAAAACAGACTATGGTCACCTCTCATAGCAGGTGTAGTGCCCTCAATGCCAGAGTATCCATCTTGTAAACAAAAGTTGGCAATAGCTGTCATTTAAAATCTCTAGTTGGTTCCGGTAATCATATCAAAGTTCATTTTCAGATTTATGTGGCCATTTCTGATAGAAATAAAAAGTATGGGCCAGGCGCCATGGCTCATGCCTGTAATCCCAGCACTTTGGAAGGCCGAGGCGAGTGGATCATGAGGTCAGGAGTTCAAGACCAGCCTGGTCAAGATGGTGAAACCCCATCTCTACTAAAAATACAAAAATTAGCCTGACCTGGTGGCGGATGCCTATAATCCCAGCTAGTCGGGAGGCTGAGACAGGGAAAATCACTTGAACCCAACTTGGGCGACAGAGCAAGGCTCCGTCTCAAAAAAAAAAAAAGTATCTGAAAGCATATGCTCCTAGCAGAGATGATCTTTAATGACTGCTACTATAGTAATGCAGTTTTAATGTTAAATGGCTTGGTTACTGCCAAGAATATATGGCATTAAACAGAAGGTCTTCATTTAGTTTATCATTTCAAATTTTATATATTGACCCTCTAACTAGAGCAGAACCATCCATAAGGATGACATCTCTATAGTTCTCTGAAACAGTCAACATCACCTACCAGAAATGTAATGCGGGAGTAGGGCGTGAACAATATATCTTGATTCTGAATGCCTTACTTTCCTTCTAAGGGAGCAACTTTACCTGGATTTCAAGTTTTCCTTTCATCATTTTCCTGGTGCACGGTGACACAGATGGTGTGAGGTAATTTTATGCACTCCATCTAAAAGCACCAGTTCCTTTTCATTGACCAATCCATGCTGCTTCACACAAAGGAGACATATTGGTGATTTATCTGGTGTAGTACAAATCAAGACTAAACAAAAGCAATTCATTCCAAATCAGGACCTAGCCCTGAGCTGGAGAAACTTACATGTCCCTTGATTGTTGCAACAGCAAGCACAGTTTTTCTATCTTGTTTTCCTCCCTCCTCCACTAAAAATAGTGGGAAAAAATATTAAAAGAGCTGTGAAAGGGAGAAGTTGTGGATTGGCAAGCATTTCTGTCTTACGTATCATTTGATCTAAACTCCTTTAAGAAATAACGGCAGTGGAAAAAAAACAAATCCTCTTAAAAATAGAGAGTACTAAAAAGCTATTCATTTAAGCTTGCAAAATTTTGTCCTAACCTAAAATAAATTTGCTACATTTTCATGTAATTTATTTGAAATTGAACACTTTAAGTAACATTACATGATACCAACTGCTTGCCCGAAAACTTGTGAAGTTTTGCTGGTATATAGTAATACTTTACTAAGATGTTTCAGAACATAAAAAGCAAAATCAATGCTGGAAAAAAATGTTCTTTTTGTTCTAGGGTCTGTGTTTGGAAAATATTGCCATGTAGCATTTATGGTAACAGCTGTACGGTTAAACTTTAGGCACAAACTGAACTGCAGAGGATCTGCTGCATAAATA
The DNA here is from genome assembly GCF_028885655.2 of Pongo abelii. Classification (NCBI taxonomy): domain Eukaryota; kingdom Metazoa; phylum Chordata; class Mammalia; order Primates; family Hominidae; genus Pongo; species Pongo abelii. The sequence goes on along the minus strand of NC_072000.2, from coordinate 36,773,256 downwards.
AAATCCCCATGGCAACTAAATGTGCTACTAGATAACAGAGAAAAAAGGATTTATGTGTTTGCTGAGCTGTCTTGCCCTAAAGGAATTCTCCAGGCAAACGCAGGCCACCTGCCACATGTTATATTAAGCTCAGCCTTCTGGACTTATTTTCAAATCCACAGCAAAAAGGTCCAACTACTTTTATTTGGAAGTTTCATTGTTCTTTATTCCCAGTCCCTCCAAAAATAAACAATTCATTTTTCAATTTGCCTGCTATATTTTGCCTTGGATACAAAAGATAATTAATGAATTTGTTTGTGCTCCTAAACATTTTGTTGATCTTACTGAAATAACAAGCATATTTATAACAAAGTTGTTTTAATTTGTAGATACAACTTGCCCATCCCATATAAGGCAGACCGTATGGAAAAAGCACAGTGGTTGATGAGGATATTTTGAAGATTACCAAGAAAGAATACAACCACAAAGATAAACATTTTCTGTAAATTTACTGGGAAAAATATGTATAGTTCTTCCTGAAGGAGAATAGGGATATAAAACATTCTAGACTTTTGTTATAGTGTCATTAAATCAATTAACTTCAAAATAATTACTTAAAATGTTTCCTTTTTTCCTTTTAAGTATACTTTCCCACTTCCAATCCCCATACAGCTAAAGATACTTGTTGATACTACTGCATATTTATATTAATGTTGATAATATTGCAATATTATACAATACTAAAGTATTTTTGAGTATATGAAGTACAATGTGATATATACTATTTGAACTGAGAGAGGGGAAAAAAAGTCAAAAATTATGTGAAAGTCATTCAACATAATTCCCTACAAGAAAAGAGAGAACTAGACTGGAAATATGCTCCCCAAAACTTGAGATTTAGTTTAACTTATGTGAACATTGACCTTGATGAAATAATGAAAGAGTACTCACCTGTGAATAATTATAACTATTATCTATTCCTCAATCTTGCCTAAATTGTAGAGAGAGAATACATTTAAGCTTTTTCTGTGTTGGTTAATATGGAAGTGAAAGGGAAAAATGAGTCACTGACACACAAAAATGTCAAAGATTTTGACAGTAAATAATCAATTTGCTGCTTTCATTTACTTCTGGTGACAAGCATTTATTATGACAAAAATTATTTCCAGGTACTTACTAATACCAACAGAAATATCAATTATGACTTTACTAAGTAAAAGATACAAATTTCTATCAAATAAGTTTACAATTTCAGTAAGATCTTTGTTCTGTCTCAGAAATGTATGGCCTTTTACAGGTAGATTTCCACACTAGCATCTAAGGAACAAGCAAATCTTCAGAAAGGATCTTGATTTTTGCAAAACACAAATTTGGCTATTCTGCAATACAATCAAACCTAAATCACCATAGCAAGACACACCATTAACACCGCACTCTTTGGCTTACACAGAACAACTCTTGCCATCCCAGCTAATGTAAACATTTCAGCAGCAAGGTTATTTCTCTGTCATGAGAGTAGATACTTATTAGGAATAGCAAGTGACACCTTCAGCAGAGGCAGAGTCCTCAGGTATGCTTCCCAGCAGTCAGTTTCAGGTAAGTCTGTAAGTACAGCCATAGCTCTCAAATAGAGTTTGACTATGATCCCCAGTCAAATCTTCTCTAGCCATGAATCTCCCTCCTCCCCAGATTATTATATAAAAATAATGCTAAAGAGAGGCTTTTGAATGTCCCCACCACCAAGAAATGATAAATGCATGAAGAAATGATAAATACCCTGATTGGATGATTATACAGCATATATGTATGAAAACATCACATTGTACCCCCATAAATACGAACAACTATAATGTGTCAAATTTTTTAAATAATGCTGTAATACTAATGGATTAGAGAGGAATGCACATAAATGATAAAGAAAGAAAATGTTTTTGTGTGATATTCTGTTACAAAGCAATGGCCTATTAAAACCTTCAAAAAATCAATATTTATTAATACTTTGGCCGCAGGTCCTACACCAAAACACCACTTTTCTTCCTGGGCATACGGTTGGACTACATGTTGCAGCTTGCCTTGAAACTGAATGTGACCATGTGACTGAGTTCCAGCAGACAGAATATGAGCAGAACTGGTTGCGTGCTGCTTCTAGGTCTGGTCCATTATAAGCTTCTCCAGGTGACCCAGGTGATGAGTGGGTGGAGAGGGGATAACAGGCACCACTCAGAGTGATTCTGCCATTCTAGAAGCCTGGCACAACTTTTGTCAGTTTGGAGAAGCAGTAAACTCATGTCCACCAGTAACATTCATGTGGGAAAATTCTGAAAATAAAAAAACTCCTGTGTTAAGCTATTGAAATTTTAGGGTTTGTTAAAGCAGCTAGCATTGCTATAATATAGCACTTATCTTAGTAATGTCTTATAAGTTATTTAATAGGAAGAAATGCATATGCAGTCTATCAAATAAATAACTTGAAAGGAGGTTAAATATATATACATACATCTATATTTCAAAAGTAAACTTACTTAAATTTGATTCCAATTTGAATTACAACACATGCTCATCCTGAAGTTCTTGGGAAGTTATGCAAATTAGTACATACAACATTCCTAAGCAAGATTAGCTCTTGTTATAAAATGAATCAAGGGTAGCTTTGCAAAGAACAGAAAGTAGCATGTTTACTGTTTAACTTCTAAATTATCAGCTAATTATGTAGGGAGCTAGTTCAGTAAAATATTGAGATATAATCCCTTTGTGACACAACTGGGAAACTGCTCTCACTGAGAAGAGTGGCATTTTGAGTGATTTCCTCCAAAAAGCCACTAAAAGGCACCCAAGTAGCTTACAACAGATTTTAAAGCTGACTCTTTTTTCTTTTTTTAAGAGAAATGACAATTTGGACGAGGCTCCCATCTGTGTATTGCAAATAATGGATACAGAAACATGATTGTTGAAGTACTCGTGAGGGACCTTGGAGTCTCCTAAAATATGGAGTTCTGTTTTCTAGAAAAGACATTTTAAAGTCTATAAAATAGACTTTAATTTACAAATCAAGGATCTATCATGGAGATTTCTCCCTAGCAGTGATGTGGGCCAAATCATCAGAGAGATGCAGGTCACCTTCAAAGAATTTTCCACATGTGTTTTTCTTATAAACCACCGTACATGGAAACCAAAGTCTACCAAAACAAATCCCTGATGGATTGCATATATGACCAAGATAGGGTGATGACCATCTTATAGAAAAACAATGAACAATTTTTGAAGTTATTTTTATATTTAGGTAACACATATGGATGATTTCCATCTAAACAGTTTGCATTTCTAGGTACTTTCTTTACTCAATGTCGCTAGTTAAGATGGAACACCTTCTAGGACACACACAGTCCTTTTCATAATCATATCATTTTACCCTACCAAAGAAGTTTGGTGACCCATCATAATCTCAGACTCAGAAAAGATGTCTTATGACACCAGCATTATATGCTCACCTTGTGAATTTTTAAACAAACATACAGTCACACACACTGAGCAAAAGCACGACTGGGTACACGACCCCTCTTTCTCCACGGACAAACCTCTGGGAAGACTAGCCTGAACTCACTGCACCCACCTCCTTCCTAATCCTTACTTCCTTAAACCTTTGAAACCTAGTTTCTAATCCTTCCACTGTGTTGAAACGTTTTTCTCAAAAGTCCCAAATCACCCACCAACTACCAAAGTGAACAGCCTTCTTTCAGTCCACAGTCTACAGGACCTTCCTCCAATCCCTTTCCGATATTAACCTTTTCCTTACTACACTTAAAGCACTCAGAACAAAGACTGGCTTGCAATAAGCACTCAATAATGTTAGTGATGTTACAACTTGAGATTCTATTCTATTATGTCTTCCTTAGAATAGGAATCTTTTTCTTCCATCCTACTTGGTTTGTTGTGGTCATGAACTTCTCCTTCTCCCATCTTCTGAAGTCAACTTTTCCACAGCCCATATCCTCAGGCTGCTTTTCATTTTTATTATACATTTTTGCATCTTTTAATTACAGCATTGTAATCTACCCTAATACATATAAACTCTCTAGATATTGCATATTCTATTGTTGAGACTTCTTTTATATTAGAAGCTGCTGCTTTAATTTCTTGAGTTATAAGCCTTCTTGGTTTCTCTTCAGCTACTATAAATGTCAAACTGGATCTCGTCAATAAGTAGAGTTTAACGTGACCACAACATATAAGGCAAGCCCACAATATCCCTGCTCAAAACTCTCATTGCTGCAGCATTAAGTAAATGGAAGGCTCAGACAGAGAGGATTGTTCTCATCTGTTGATTGCATTTATGTGCTAGCATTTCTCAATTACTGATGACTCTTATAAGAAGTACCCTTTCAGTAACCCACAAAGTTTGTCAAATACCCAAGTCTCTCATAAGGCAGTAACCTTACAACATATTAGTGTCTCACAGATTCTCAGCAGCACAGCATCATTCTGCTTGAATCCATATGCATTTGGTTTTAAATGCCTTTCAGCACATGAATCCCAGGAAGCACTAGAATAATGTTGTGCCGAATAACATTAAAAAGTCAGGAACTAGGCTGGGCATGGTAGTTTACGCCTATAATCCCAGCACTGTGGGAGGCCAAAGAGGGGTGGATCACTTGAGGCCAGGAGTTTGACACCAACCTGGCCAACATGGCAAAAACCCATCTCTACTAAAAATACAAAAACTAGCCACGTGTGGTAGCACCAGCCTGTAATCCCAGTTACTCGGGAGGCTGAGTCACAAGAATTGCATGAACCCAGGAGGCAGAGGTTGCAGCGAGTCAAGATCGTGCCACTGCACTCCAGCCCGGCCAATAGAGCAAGACTCTGTCTCAATTAAAAAAAGAAAATTTTCCATCATGATCAAGTGGGCTTCATCCCTGGGATGCAAGGCTGGTTCAACATATGCAAATCAATAAACATAATACAGCATATAAACAGAACCAACGACAAAAACCACATGATTATCTCAATAGATGCAGAAAAGGCCTTTGACAAAATTCAACAACCTTCATGCTAAAAATTCCCAATAAATTAGGTATTGATGGGACGTATCTCAAAATAATAAGAGCTATTTATGAGAAACCCACAGCAATACCATACTGAATGGGTAACAACTGGAAGCATTCCCTTTGAAAACTGGCACAAGACAGGGATGCCCTCTCTCACCACTCCTATTCAATATAGTGTTGGAAGTTCTGGCCAGGGCAATCAGGCAGGAGAAAGAAATAAAGGGTATTCAATTAGGAAAAGAGGAAGTCAAATTGTCCCTGTTTGCAGATGACATGATTGTATATTTAGAAAACCCCATCGTCTCAGCCCAAAATCTCCTTAAGCTGATAAGCAACTTCAGCAAAGTCTCAGGATACAAAATCAATGTGCAAAAATCACAAGCATTCTTATACACCAATAACAGACAAACAGAGAGCCAAATCATGAGTGACTCCTATTCACAATTGCTTCAAAGAGAATAAAATACCTAGGAATCCAACTTACAAGGGATGTGAAGGACCTCTTCAAGGAGAACTACAAACCACTGCTCAACAAAATAAAAGAGGATACAAAGAAATGGAAGAACATTCCATGCTCATGGGTAGGAAGAATCAATATCATGAAAATGGCCATACTGCCCAAGGTAATTTATAGAGTCAATGCCATCCCCATCAAGCTACCAATGGCTTTCTTCACAGAACTGGAAAAAACTACTTTAAAGTTCATATGGAACAAAAAAAGAGTCTGCATTGCCAAGACAATCCTAAGCCAAAAGAACAAAGCTGGAGGCATCACGCTACCTGACCTCAAACTATACTACAAGGCTACAGTAACCAAAACAGCATGATACTGGCACCAAAACAGAAATACAGACCAATGGAACAGAACAGAGCCCTCAGAAATAATGCCGTATATCTACAACCATCTGATCTTTGACAAACCTGACAAAAACAAGAAATGGGGAAAGGATTCCCTATTTAATAAATGATGCTGAGAAAACTGGCTAGCCATATGTAGAAAGCTGAAACTGGATCCCTTCCTTACACCTTATACAAAAATTAATTCAAGATGGATTGAAGACTTACATGTTAGACCTAAAACCATAAAAATCCTAGAAGAAAATCTAGGCAATACCATTCAGGACATAGGCATGAGCAAGGACTTCATGTCTAAAACACCAAAAGCAATGGCAACAAAAGCCAAAATTGACAAATGGGATCTAATTAAACTAAAGAGCTTCTGCACAGCAAAAGAAACTACCATCAGAGTGAACAGGAAACCTACAGAATGGGAGAAAATTTTTGCAATCTACTCATCTGACAAAGGGCTAATATCCAGAATCTACAATGAACTCCAACAAATTTACAAGAAAAAAACAACCCCATCAAAAAGTGGGAGAAGGATATGAACAGACACTTCTCAAAAGAAGACGTTTATGCAGCCAACAGACACATGAAAAAATGCTCATCATCACTGGCCATCAGAGAAATGCAAATCAAAACCACAATGAGATACCATCTCACACCAGTTAGAATGGCGATCATTAAAAAGTCAGAGAACAACAGGTGCTGGAGAGGATGTGGAGAAATAGGAACACTTTTACACTGCTGGTGGAACTGTAAACTAGTTCAACCATTGTGGAAGTCAGTGTGGCGATTCCCAAAGGATCTAGAACTAGAAATACCATTTGACCCAGCAATCCCATTACTGGGTATATACCCAAAGATTATAAATCATGCTGCTATACATGCACACGTATGTTTATTGTGGCACTATTCACAATAGCAAAGACTTGGAACCAACCCAAATGTCCAACAATGATAGACTGGATTAAGAAAATGTGGCACATATATACCATGGAATACTATGCAGCCATAAAAAATGATGAGTCCATGTCCTTCGTAGGGACATGGATGAAGCTGGAAACCATCATTCTCAGCAAACTATCACCAAGGACAAAAAACCAAACACCGCATGTTCTCACTCATAGGTGGGAATTGAACAATGAGAACACATGGACACAGGAAGGGGAACATCACACACCGGGGCCTGTGTGGGGTGGGGGGAGGGGGGAGCGGGGAGGGATAGCATTAGGAGATATACCTAATGTAAATGATGAGTTAATGGGTGCAGCACACCAACATGGCACATGTATACATATGTAACAAACGTTCACATTGTGCACATGTACCCTAAAACTTAAAGTATAATTAAAAAAAAAGAAAATTTAAGGAACTGTGCAGGTCTTCAATAATGTATTTTTTAAAATGATGTAAAGTAAATTCAAACTAACACATCTCTTTTATTTTGGGAAACCTGCACATTAATAACGGAATATTAAGGCAACAGTGGAATAGAGTTCCTGGGGATATAAATTATAAAGTGAGTTGGTTTGCTTTGCGAATTACTGTAGCAAATTTAATCCAATATGATAATAGGGCTGTTTTTAAAATAATTCCAGCTTCTTCTTTGTAAAAGCCTGGATTCTTATAAAGCAACTGTGCCCGTTATTAAGCTATTGTTATCAGCCTCAAAATCACCATTCTACACTCTACCCTAGATGCTGGGGCTGAGACTTGGCCAACTGCCTCTGGGCCCAGTGAGCGGCTCCCTATTAGGCTCTGCTGTAGGGGGACATTCAGGGAGACTGCATGGCTGACAGGAAGAAGGGCCTTGCTCCCTTCGGGCTTTCTGCCTGGCTCAGTGAGTACCACCCCAGCAGTTTCTTCTCCCCAACAGTGGCAGAGCCTTCCAAAGGCAGCAGCTGAATTCAGTTTGCAGTTTTTCCAGCACTTGCAGGATCAGCCTCATCCCTCTCCTCTTCAGAGACAGACTGGCCCAAGTCCCTCTTCAGAGGTTTGAGGTTCAGCCTCACAGGGGTCTCTCCTCTCCATCCCTCAGTTTTAGCTCCCTCCACCCCAACCTCTGTCTTGTTTCAGGCAGTCCTGAGGGTAATGCCTGCTTCCCACAACTGCTATGTCAGCAGTCTCATTTTACCCTTTCAGTTACTATTAATAGTTAACAACATAAAACCCAGTTAGTAATTCTTTATATTAAATTCTCCGGGTTCAAGTAGCTGTTGTGGTTCCCGTCCCCTGACTGAACCTAGAGATGTAGAAGTGCACATTTGGTTTCAAATGCCTTTCAACATATGAATCCCAGGAAGTAGTAGAGAAAAATGTTGTGCTGAATAGTATTAAAAAGTTAGGAACTGTGCAGGTCTTCAACAATGTATTTTTTAATGAAGCAAAGTAAATTCAAACTTTGCACACCCATTTAAGCTTGCATTTTCCAAAGTATATTCTAATGATTATTAGTACTGTAAGGTACCCTTAAAAAATTGAAAAGGTTTTTGTGTTCAAAAAGTTAGTAAAACAGCGTATCACAGCCCTCCCACAGACTACTACTGTGAAAATTCAGCAATGAGAAAATTAAATGCTTTAAGAAGTCCTACTGTAAAAACTGTTTAACCAATGTTTTCTAAACTTACTTCAGCCTGGAAACCTTCTTTTAAATAACTTTTTAATACCGTGGAACTTGAGTTCAGTAGAATACTCTTTGGAAAATGGTTACTCATTGCATATTAAATTTAAAACCCTGTCAAATCATTTTACACAGGCAGATCATAAAAGATCAGTCATATGTAAACATGTACAGTCTAAATATTAAGGATATTTAATATCTCAAGTATTCAAATAATAACATATTTATTAAATAAATTGAATGTTAAGTGATTAGGGTCTTAAAATCATTTCTGTTAAACAGAATTTGTCACTCAATGTAATATGTTGTAAATATATCAGCAAAATACTATTACAGAGAGCTCTTGGCCAGGACACAGAAATAGCCCTCATATAAGGAACCGGTGTTAGAGTTGTACTTAAATGTTCATCTACTTGTATTTATAAATATTAAAATTGACATCCACCTATAGTCCCAGCTACTCAGGAGGCTGAGGTGGGAGGATCTTTTAAGCCCAGGATGCAGAGTTTGCAGTGAAGTGCACTCCAGCCTGGGAGACAGAGAGAGAACTTGTCTCAAAAAAAAAAAAAAAAAAAAGACATGCAAATTACAGATAAGAGGTAATGTGTATAAGGCTGTATACATGGAAAAATAAAAAACATAAACAGCATTGCTAAACAATGCTAAAGTCCATTCCAGTTTAATCTGTGCTCAATACGGTATCTGAGACAAAATCAACTTTATCATTATACTCTCACCACAAGAAGCCCCAAATTGCTCAAACATATAAACAAACATGCAGGACTGAATATATACTAGAAAAATTACATTAATTTTGCAATATCAAATGCAGTATTTTACCAAAGATGTAAACTACACTTGAGTCAGTATTTCCCAGTATGCTAATACTTGGATATACTGCAGATTTCATTCTATGAAATGTAATCCCCAGAAGCTATAAAAATATAAAACAGGATTTTAGAGAATATCTGCTAGGTGGTAGGCATTGAGCTAGGGTTATACACATAATATAAATTTTTGCCAAAACAAAAAACCAAAATGAACCAAAAAACTCTGTAAGCTTACTAGTATCACCCCCATTTTACAGGTGAGAAAACTGAGCTTCAAAGATTTTAAAGTTTTCCTCTAATTACACAATTTCTATTTGCTGGAATCAGAATTTGACACTGTATTCTAACCTCATGCTCAGTTTAGAAGGTACCCCTTCTGTGACACAATCCTAAATTCACATGGATCTTTGAAATGGCAAATGATTGTGGTAATATAGAGATGTTCCACTACATTTCAAAATTGTTTCAGGCAACGTGTTTCTTTATTATTACTAGGAATAGTTTATTGGACTTTGCAATAAATCAAATCAGGACTGTAAAGAAAACAAGATAAAACAAAATCTTCTTCACACATAAAAAACAGTATAAGTTTTACTCTAACTTGATCTTTGTTAGATGCAATCACATAAAATACTCCACCAATAGATATGACAAATGCACTTTATATTTCAATGTGTCAAACCATTTCAATGCTCTGAAACTATGTTGAAGCTGGCAGGCAAGCAGACTATATTAAATTTTTCTCTGGAATCGACTTCAATTCTAGACTGAATTATCGGAATTTTAGTGACCCTAAAAAGGCTGTCAGAAATGATATTCAACACAGAGTTTTCAAATCTAATGCTCTGTTACACATACTTCACATAAAATAATATAGTTTCAATATAAACAAATCAGTCAAGAACAACATTCTATTTGTTCTTGTAATTTTGCACACATTTTGATATTGATTTGTCACAGCAGATTCTAAAATGCATTTGCTTCTTAAGAGAAAACTCACAGTATCTATTTCATAATTCAGTAGTTCATTTGGATATGATACAGTCATAATGCTTGCCTAAAATGGACTTTTTGTTATTTGCCAGTAATCCCAGCACTTTGGGAGGCTGAGGCAGGCGGATCATGAGGTCAAGAGTTCAGGACCAACCTGGCCAACACAGTGAAACCTCGTTTCTACTAAAAACACAAAAATTAGCCAGGTGGGGTGGTGGGCACCTGTAGTCCCAACTACTTGGGAGGCTGAGGCAGGAGAATCGCTTGAACTTGGGAGATGGAGGTTGCAGTGAGCCAAGATTACGCCACTGCACTCCAGCCTAGGCAACAGAGCGAGACTCCATCTCAAAAAAAAAAAAAAAAAAAAATCAGAACAATAAATAGATGGCTAATAGCTATTAGCAAGCCTGGATTTCTCAATTCTACTTTTTTGCTTTTTTGCACATAGAAAAGAATTATCTCAAGTGATTTTCAGTAACACAAAACTAGTAGGACTAGGAATCCAATCAGTGAATAGGGAGATGGCTTGTCACCCTTCTTTAGTTCTGCGAGGAGGACAGTCCTCTTTCATTGCAGGTAAGTTTTAAAAATAACAACTTACAAAGCAATTCACTCCTGAATTTATTCTATTTTTTCAAAGAATTAAAAGCACATTGTGTATGAATCTATGTTCTCACCATTGTTTCTACTGCTTACTGTTTAACACAATACCAGTACCATGTTCCTGGCAAACAACATTAAATCTCAAGAAGTGTCAATATAAGAGAATTAGAGAATAAAATGGGAAGCCAATTAGCTAACCCATAAACTTGTCCTTTTAAACTTCTACCATTTTGTAGAAAATGTGTTTTTTCTCATTGCAGCACATATTTAAAGACATAAAATCAACCCTGGTACCCATCGATGGTGGACTGTATAAAGAAAATGTGGTACATATACACCATGGAATACTACACAGCCATAAAATAGAATAAAATTGTGTCTTTTGCTGCAACATGGATGCAGCTAGAAGCCAGTATCCTAGGCAAACTAAAGCAGACACAGAAAACCAAATACTGCATATTCTCAATTATCAGTGGGAGCTAAACATTGGGTATACGTGGACATAAAGATGGGAACAACAGACACTGGGAACTACTAGACAGGGGAGACAGGAAGAGGGTAAGGGTTGAAAAACTGCCTGTTGAGTACTATGCTTACTACCCTACCTGGGTGATGAAGTCATTTGTACTCTAAACCTCAGCATCATGCAATATACCTTTGTGACAAAACTTGCACACGTACTCCCTGATTCTAAAATAAAAATTAGGGGAAAAAAGAAAATATATTTTTTTACACAGCATAAAGCTCCAAAGATCAGACTCAATCTTTGGATTACCTAGCCCTGTGATACCAAGAAAGAAGTCACAAGAACCCAGGGTAGAGAGTTCAGCTCAAGAGAATGGTCTGGTTAAATGCACAGCTGCATCCTGGTAAATAGGGAGCACCTACCCAGCAGCCTTTATTCTGACCGGAAGACACAGAAAAAGTGACAATACAACAGTCAGTGACACTCAAAGGGAAGCAATAGCCCATGGTCCCCCAACCCACTCCTAAAAGTAAATGCAAGTACAAACAAACCAACACATGCACACACACATACCTATTTTCAGATGTGTCACTGTAAGATATTCATTATATTCATAGTGTTAAGGGAGAAAGTGCATCTGTCTAGCAGCATTCAGAATTGAAACACTAGGAAATCATGTGGTGTTCTTGGTTTTATCATAATTTATAGTATGAACCAAGACAAGTTTAGACTTCCTGTGTATCAGTTCTGCGGTAAGTAGATCATTAATATCTGCCTCTTCAAATAATGTTCTGGAAATAAAGTGATCTTTTAAAATTATAGATTATTGTTTCTCATTAGCTTGTACTTAAAGATAACAGCTTTTCTCCTCATTTAAGAGCAGGTCTCCAGTGGAAGACTAAGGTGGTCTTATTCATAATTTTTCAAAAGGTTCAACTGATTAGTCAACCACTTTGGTGGGATAATGATTTGCTTCTCCTTTAATTCATCAATTTATTCTGATTCACAGAAAATTTTCATAGCAATTTTGAAAATTTTACTCTAGTCCAGTTTAGGATCAGCTTGACTCACAAACCTGGGATAAACTCAAACTGAATTAAAACAATGGAGAAGGTGGCATTTAATAGCAAGTTAAGTGGAAACAAAGACATCTTTTGAATTGCTGCTATTGTGTTTGGGACAATACTGATAGTCAATCCATAAACTAGAGGTAAGAACATACTTCTTTTCTTCTCAAAATAATGTCCATCAGCTTTAGAAATTAAAATCAGTTTATCTTACAAAATAATTTCCAAAATTTTGCAAAAAGGAAGGAAAAGTCTATCTTGGATGAATTTGTGGTTTATTAGTATAAAGAAACATATTCCTAAGCATTTGGAGCTTTGATCACAGCAAGGACATAAGGACGTCATTCAGTCTAGGCCTTCCGATTTCTAAGAAGCACTGCACTTACAGAAAGCTGGTATTCACATTTGGTTGAGTTTGTTTCATGTAACTATTCCAAAATCACAGTCAAAAGAGTCAATATATCTTTGATATCCAAGCTTCTAGGGAAGAAGCAACAGACATTTCTCCTCATCTAAGCTTCAGTCTTTTAAATAACTCCTGTGGGAATAATCCTGAAAGACATCAGCCATGTCAACCCATCAATCTTATCCATGTCATTACCAGATATTTTTTAACTAAGATTTTTGTTTTTGTTGTTTCAGGAGCATAGTTTTGATCTTTTTTTTTTCCTAAATAACGATATATGTTCGATATGTATGCCTGAATTATGAACATAACACCAAACTGTTGCAACTAGCACTAATTTGGGACTGATTAACATTAGTTATTGCCTGGTCCTGTAACACATCTGCATATTTATCTAATATTGCATGACTCATTGTAACAAGGAGTAGTTTTGCTGTGCTTTAGTAGCCCATGTAATCTAATTTAAAGATTTAGTTAAAACTAGGTAGAGATAACAAATAAGTAGCTGGATAGACAGTTTGAAACTTGGAGGTAGGTTGAGAACTGAAAATGATGCTTTGAAGTCATAAATGTAAACTTACGAAAAAAAAAGCAGAAAAGCAGAAAATCCAGATCATATAAGCAGCCACCATCATAGTAGTTCTTGCTCTATTTCTTACTACATTTATCTTACTCAGTTTTCTCATCTTTAAAATGGAGTGAATGGGTCATACTTCAGGCTTTTTGAAGATAAAGTTTAATGCTCCTTGGAAGAAATATATTAAGTGACAGAGCAAAGTGTCACTTGGTTATATGTTTAATGTGACCATTTGCATAAATAACTACAAATTTGAATCTCAGCATTTAACAAACATAACTATAATCCAATTTGTGTGATGTATGTTTGGTGATTTTTAACCTTTACAACTTTTATACAAACATATGGATTACTGGAGGCAAATATATAAACACACTTCTCCAAGACACAGTAGATGCTTTCCCACATCATGAACCCTCTCCTAGATATATTCTAAAATTCCTATGTTGGCTAGTAAAACCTTCCTTACACATCAGCAACAAACGCAACTCCCATTATCAATGCTGACTTGCTTAGTGAATAGCTGCTTCTTCATAAACTGAACTATGTCTGGAAAGCCAAACAAACCAAACATGAAAATGGGCACCATATTTTTTTAAATCCATACTAAATGCAGAACATACTCAATTGTCTGATAAGTTGGTTAAAATTGGTGCCACTAGAATTGAGTCACTAAAGAGTTTATTTCTGTCACTATATTAACTGTGTGATGTAGCAATTGCACCTAATGAACTTAATGTGGCTTATGGCCATGCACTGCTTCCTCTCAGAAACAAAATCTAAATGTTCCCATGTTTGGCCAACTGGCATCCAACACTACGTCAGTACAGGCACACAAGCCACTAATGTTCCATTTTGGACTCTGGCTAATACAGTTTTATTTCACATGTTCTCTAAATGTAAGATGTTTGCACTAAAATGCTCAATAGTTTTTAAAAATAAAAAGCCACAAAAGAAATTTGTGGTTTCTTTTTGACGAGTTCACTATATATAAAATTTCTACAACTCACTACAGTGTAGTTGAAGAGGATTCTCAGAATTAATCATAAATGTAACTTATGGACTTTTACCCACATGAACTGAAATGAAATCATCCTTTGAAATAGAAGGAGCATGAAAAGAAAATAAGAACAAGACTTTTAAAAATCATGACAACCCTTCAATAAAGTTGTGGAATGGTACTAAAGCCATACTGCAATGCTCAACTCTACTTTATACTCAAGGACCTTGTTATAAGTGAAGGTGTTAGAACAAGGTCCTTCTGTTATTTACAGAAATGAACTCACCACACAGGGAGATGCAACAGTCTACATTACAGTGAGTCTGCAATGTAGCTGATACTCATACAGATTTTTTTTACAGCATTCTGTAGTTCTGCCTTTCTCCTTTCATGTTCCCTATTGAAGCCAGATGCCATAAGCTTTTAGGGGTAAACGTGAGCTCTTTTCGTCAACAGCATATTTAAGATTCCGGAAGTTGTATTTTTTCCCCCTTTTCCTTTAATGGTATATCCCTTCCTCCTTTCTGCCACACATGAGCTACTTGCCCAGTGCTGTTCTCGCTGCAACTCTACCCTCACTGAACTCAAAAAGCATGGCCTCTCTTAAAAGAAGCCTAAATCTTATCATTCATATTCTTCCTCTCTGGAAAACACAATATCCGGACAAAGTCATCCTGTGCTTCTGCACACGTATGTTTAGCTAATCTCTAGGTGAAGCTGTTCCAACTCCCTTCATTATTACCCAATCACTCTCAACCCAATCACTCTCAACACAGTCAAAGTGCTGCTCCTCTGTGAGTGAGTAGCACTGACCTCAAAATAAAACTTGAAAGTCTAAAGTTGAGGCAATTAAAATTTCACCATGCAAATAAATCTTGCCAATTGCTCTTTGGCAATATCTTCAAGGACGCTATTTTCTACAACTGGATCATCACTATAAATGGTACTTAGGACCTTTAACCCCAAGGACACCAAAGCTTGTAAAAGCCTAAATATGTAGAATAAATTCAGCTCAGCAATTAACACCACTTAAGTAAGCCAGAAGTAATATACAGAACAGCACATGAAGGTTGATAGTAAGTCTACATGATGCAATGGCAGAGCTGCCATGTCCATTGACTTTCAGGTGAGCTCTTGACACAGACAAGAGGGTGAGGAGAGTGGGCTCTGAGACCACCAAAGCTCTTGGGAAAGTAGAAGGGTCAGGGGTTCTACTGACTATGGCCGGTCCCCAGGTGGGAACATCTATTTGTCATGAGAGCCTGGTTTGCAGGACCACTGAACAAGGGCATGCAGAAGTCACACCATATTCCCAATACCTTACCTGAATTTTCATTCACAAAACACATTCCTCATAAGGTATTGGTATGTATACTTTTCTTTTAACCTAAATTCCTTATAAACTTACCACTACTCACCACAATCTTTAGTAGAAAACCATGCCCATCTGCAAATAAAGGAACCAGACACTTACTAAATGCCTGCAGACTGCTATACTGTAAGGTAATAATTTTCCATGCAAAAAAACGCTTGTGTTAACACAAATAAAAAAGTGGAGAACTTAAGCAGTTACTTTGGTAAATAAGATTTTTGAGGCAGAACCAGAAACTTTTAAATAATTAAGGTAATTTTCTTTGTTTTGGTTTAAATTGGAGCCTATCTTAGAAAAATCTGTAAAATGCATAACAACTGCTGTCTTCAGCAGCCACCTGTCCACATAGTCAGAGTCTTCCTTTCTCTCTTCCCACTTCCATTCCCATTCCTAGCTATGCTGGCAATAGCAGCTTCATTATATGTCTGCATCCTTCCTATTTCGCTACTCAGGGGTCTCATGATGTTGTCTTAACTCTCTTATTCCTAGGCGGCACTCCAATAAAAATAATACAAACAGCTAACATTTATTGGGCACTTACTATATGTCAGGTACTTCACATGATTATTTACTTAGTCCTGTAAGCAGCTCTGTATGAATGAGTTACTATTTTCATCTACCTCTAACAGATGAAGAAGTCAAGGTTCTAAATAGTAAGCAAGGATCTCACAGCCACACAACTAACAAAAGAACCATGATTTGAACCCAGGTGTTCTATGAGTCAGAAGTCTTAATCACTATGGATATGGTTCTGTGTGGCAAGGCAGTTTTCTCCTAGGCTTCCCCCTTTCACCCTAGTTTTTCTATTCAAAATCAGTTCTCACTTGTATACTCTGTTCTATCCCTAGCTAATTTTTGCCTACTGTCACAATGGGAACCAACCTCATAAACTCATCCACAGTAAAGTCCCAATGGCAGGTGACCATATGAAGAATGAATTGTGGGAGAGGGCAAGACTAGAGAAGGGAAAACAAGAGGTTGACTCAGGCAAGAGATGATGCTGGCCTAAGCTGGCATGGTAGTGGGAACAGAGGTCTGTGTAGGTCTGAGAAGTACTCAGGAGGTAGGATCACCAAGGATTACTGCCTGATGCAATATGGGTATGAGAGAAAATGGTGGGGGACAGGAATTACAAGAATGATGCCTCAGTTTATGGCTTGTAAAACTGGGTGAATAGTGCTGGCCATATACCGAAATAGAAGATAGGGAAGAAAAAACAGGTTTTAGCAGGGAGCTCAAGAGTTCAGCTTAGGAATGGAGGTCGTGGTGACTGCTGGATCTTCATGTACAACAGGATATTGGATGAGCACCTATGAAAGTCAGGAGAGAGATCTGGGGGCAGTGACATAAATTAGGGCATATTAAGCATAATAATGTAAGCTTAGGAATGAATGGTGTTGGCTCAGATGCCATAAATGTAACTCTGGCCCTAATTTTAGACATTTCTTCCACTAAGAGGGTCAACAGACTCCACTGCCAACATGCTTTCTCTACCTGATCAGGGTATCATTCATCTTCCTCTAAGGAGGCAATTACTTTAGGAATATAATTTCTAACAGTACACACAGGTTTAAAGATACAATTTTTAAAATCTTTTTAAAAACTTTTTCAATCGCTACATGTACAATCAGCAAACTTGTGCCACCCTTTTCTAGTCAGGGTTTACTACAAGTTATTGTTGTTCATATGTTGCCATCTGAACATATCCTTTGTTTACAATACACCTGCACTCTTTTTTCCCCTAAATTATATATTTTTTAAAGATAAGGATTTGTAACTTCCCTTTTTAAATAATATCTGCTAAGAGTCCCAGTAACAACTAGGCATAACTTTTTGAAATTAAAGGGCATTTTTAAATAAGGGAAGAGATTGGAAAAGGTTTAAATTGGCAAACACTCAGAAATGCTCAAGTATTAGATACTGAGGTGTATGTCAGTGTGTGTGCAGGTGTGTGTGTGTAGAGGGGCGGTGATGGCATGTCTGGGGAAATCCATCTAGGGTCTACCTATTTCACAAAGAACTAGTCCCATCCTTCTGAACACTCTCTAACTAGGAACACCGCATTACAATTTATTACCTTACTGATGACCCTTCAAATGTAATAAAGGATCCAGTAAATCAGAATAATTGATAATCCAAGGTCATTTGAAGTTCAGCCTCACATTATAGAATAATGTGAAAAAAAAAATTCAGGTAAACATTTACCTTCAAATTAACAATATATTTCCTCTCTTTGGAAGTAGCCATTTATAAGCAATAGCAGAAATACAATGTAACTAGAGGCCAGAAATTCAGGCTAATATGTTAGTGTAATTAAAAATAATTCCCACATTTATTAAAACTGACCTAATTGCTCATACTGTAAAACATAGATCGGGGACAATATGCACTAAAAATAATTTATGTTCCAGAACTTTCACTAATTCAGATTGACATATCTTCCAGGTAACTCATACTAGTGAAGTTTTCCTTTAAGTTAAATATGCAAATTAAATAGCGTTGTATAATTATCTTTCTCAATTGATGCTGAAAGAGAAAAATAGGTAACAGTTTATCCAAAGTTATACTTTACCCCTTGTAATATAAATGTAGCTACAAATGTCTAAGTAGGCTTTTCTATTATGAATGAAGCAATAGATCCTATCACGCATCAAGTACCTTAAAAAATGATGACTATAGATATCAGTTACCCCCATAGCTCAGAATGCTTCTTTTCTGCAGGTAAAATTAACTCCTAGCAATAAACTCATCATGACAAAAGTTTTTCAAAAAGTGGTTCAATTAATGGGTCAAGAGAAGAACTCTTTCTATCCCAACTTTGTATCTTAATATTCAGCACAAGAAAAACCTACCTTCCCATTAGCTACAATTCAGAATGTTTAAAATTGCCCAATCAGAAGTGACCTTTGCTTATAAACAAAGTCATCCCTTTCTTAACTCAGAAAACACTCTTGCAGCCCTGACCACATCAGACATTTCACAAGGACAGAGAAGTGACTTAAACCAGTTCTGTAATTTGTAGGGCTACATATAGTTGCCTTGAAATATTTAAAAATTCTTAGTAAATTACTCATAAACCAAGACTTGTTCATTGTTTTTCTATAAAGGACAACAAAATAAAGGAAAACTTAAATTTTAGAAATCTAACCATTTCTTTAGTGGATTATTTCTTACCTTATTGTTTCAATTTGGACACCAGTGTTTGCAAATACAAGAATCTGAGAATATAAACCAGGTAAAGGTGTGGCCACTGCTAGTCCTTTCTCTCCCATTTATTAAAATGGTATAAAACTAGCTATTCTTAATGAGATGGGTATATATATAGGTATATAATTTCTAAATATCAGATTCTTTGCATTTGGTTTTTTCCCTACAATAGACTCCCAACTATCCCTTGGATTAGTTTTCTGAACAACTTACATAACTTTATACATCTTTGTACTATACTTTGTCCTCTTCAAGTATATTTCTTGAGCTAATTATAATGTTTAGTTATTTAATATCGAGTAATTCCTTTTAGAAAAGAGTTTACCTTATACAAAGCATGTTCAAACTCTATCACCATTTCCTAGTGCCATTTCTTTCATTCAAACTACGTTTTTTTCCTTTATTACATTTAATGTAGAATTTTAAAGCAAGGCTTCTGAACCTAAGATTCATAGAGTCCATGCAATGGATCCTCTAGTCCTTGAGCCTCCTGAAATACATGCAGAATTTTGTAAGTATGTATGAATATGCAAAGATGGTACCATAGTATTAAGATGTCCATGGCTTTCATGAGATTTTTTAATCTATGTCCTCAAATTTAGTATCAAATGCATGACGGTACTAAAACACTGATTATAATCTTTATACTGGCACCTTTGCTAAAGCTGAGCAGTCACAGGAGCGCCAAGCAGTAGTGGTGCCCATGGTGCCTGCTCAGAAATGAGTGGATTGTCCCGCACTTTCCTCGGGAAACTGCTATTGTTCTATGTACAGCTTGAGGATCTGAGCTGAGTTAGACCTGACCTTGCCTGCCGGGGCTTTGTGTGATTTGGAAAAAGGCCGCAAGGTTCTTTCTCTGGATAGACTCAGCTCCACGGATACAAGGATTGGCTACTGGAACATAGTCTAAGTTTCCATTTCCAAAAGCCCCCTCAGTTGAGCACCTTTGTGAGCACTCAAACTGCACAACTGGTCTTGGTCTCAGGCAATTTAAAGAATGAATCAAAACTTCAGTTAAGAGCAGTTTTCATATCCCACCACTCTTAAGGAAAACGGGACATCACTGAAATTTATATGGCTTCACTGATTTATTTCTAAATTAGTCTCATTTGAGAGTCAACTTGAGTAAACTAAGTTATGTAAAATATGAAAAGTCTAGTTTGATACACTAGTTATACTTTCCTGCCTTTTTCTTTTTAAGAATTGCTTTTGTTCAGATTGTATAGACTGGAACTTTGGTAGCATTCTTAGATGAGCTTAAAACAGCAATTACAAATAGTCTTGAAATTAGTTAGAACTTTGCTAGAATCCATGTTTGCCCACTTTACTAGCTGTGTGACTTCTTTGGGCCTCAGTTTCCTAAAACTGTCATTTTCAGTATTGAAATACATCACTAGGCAAAGTGCCCAGGACAGTACTAGCCTAGCAATAAGTAGGTAATGAATATATGGTATTCACCATTGTCATCATCATTGTTGTCATCACCATCTTTGAACCAGTTAAATGCCTACCATTTATAATTCGACTCTCTACAATCCTATACTAAATCTGAAAAAAATTCTATAAAATAATAAAATTAAAATTTGTATTGGAGGCACACATATGATGACCTAAGTTATGATAAGGCAAAACTACACTGCTGTGGGAAAAAGATAATGCCAACTCAGCGACTGGAGCTGGATTATTTAGATATCCATAGAGCCCTCAACCTCATGCCATACACGAAATTAATTCTAGATGGAATGCAGATCTAAAGGGTTCTAAAAGAAAATATGTGTAAACATCTTCATGATGCTAGAGTAGACAATAACTTCTTAAATAGGACATAAATTTCTAAATAGGAAAATATATATAAATTGCACTATATTAAAGTTAAGAGTTTTTTTTTCCTCTACAGATACAATTAAATGAGTGAAATGGAAAATCATGAGGAAAGGGAGATTATATTTGTATCTCAAAAGTATAAAAAGATCTGTATCTAAAATATTTGAAGAACTATAAGTCAAGAAAGCGGGTAATAACCCAGTAGAAAAAAAATTAGGCAAAACACATGAAAAGGTACTTCACAAAACAACACTAAGTGGCTCATAAACATTTGAAAATGTTTTCAACCTCACTCGTCATTAGGATATTACAAATTAAAAGCATATTGCAATACACATCCATCAGATTGGCTAAAAATAAAAGACAGAAAACAGATGTTGGCAAAGATACAGAGTTACTGGAATTCTCATATATTGCTGATTGGTACAACCACTTTGGAAAATTGGCATTATCTACAAAAGATAATCATATGCATATCCTAGGACTGAGCAAATTACACATCTACCTATATAACCAGCAGAAATGAGTACATGTTACCAAAGACATGTACTACAATGTTCATATCTACACTATTGGGAATGTCCAAATGTTCACCAATAATAAAACAGATTAGCTGTGGTATATTCCCAAAATGAAACACTGTGCAGTGATGAGACTGAACAAACAACAATGATATACACATAGCTAAATCTTACAATGTCGAGCAAAACAAAAGTCAAACATAAATGATTACATATGATATGATTCTATTATAGGAAGTTCAAAAGTAGATAAAACTAATCTATCTGTGTTCAGAGACAGAATTATACTTTTTTTGTCAATTTTTTTGTAGAAACGATGTCTTACCATGTTACACAGGCTGGTCTCAAATTCCTGGGCTCAGGCGATCCTCCTGCATTGGCCTCTCAAAGTGCTGGGATTAAAGGCATGAACCACTTCACCTGGCCCAGAATTACTCTTAGAATGGAGGGAAAAAAATTGCACAAAGAGTGGCAACAAGAATGTCTTCCATGGTACTGGTGCTGTTTTATTCCTTGATTAAGTTGCTGGCTATAGGCAGGCATTACATTTTTATTTCAAACTGTCAGAAAAGTAGTTAACATAAGTAGTGGGACATTAAACAATTGACAGCAGAGTTTCAGATGACTAAAGTGACATTTAAAATATTACCAAGTAGTGAATCAAACATTAAGATAACAAGTAGAAGAGCCAAATGCAGAAAAGCTGCTGAGGAGATTTCCATAGTCATGAATGACCATCATAGAAGGTTACTGTAACATTCTGCAGGCATACATACTTGCAGAAACTGAAAGAACTCTTCATCTCAGAAACTGCTTATTTTAACATTGCCAGACTACGGATATGAGCTCATGATAACTAGAAGCAAAATAATTTAATCATAGAAACACATATTGCATATTTAGTTCAATTTTATTACTCCCCATGCAAGGAAATTGAGGCACAGAGAGACTAAGTGACTTGTACAAGGTCACAAATTTGACTAATGACAAACCCTGAGTTAACAGTCCAATACTAAACCTGTTCCCAATTCTCTCTAAACACATTGTCTCTCTTTAGTGTACAAAAATAGCTTCGTTTTTGAAATTAAATTGCCTTAGATAAACTATGATTTGCATATTACATCAATCAAGTCTTTGAACATTTAACAAAAAAGGGAAGTAAAGTGGAAGCATGAAATACACCTAAGAACTAAGAATTGGCCATGAAGTACTTTCTAGTACTTTCTAGCTGAGCTATTCAACTTTTTACACAGTTCAATTAGCAATGGCAGAAAGAGGGCAGATTTTGAGAGAAGAACTGGTTGAGAAGTTTTTAAAAAGATAACACCAGTATTTCCAGGGGAAATATTTCCCTACAAATAAAACATATTGGCATAGAAATGTATGAAATCTTCCTAAACCTAATGATATTAGATTAGAAAGGGGAAGGTGAAAGGTTCCCTACTGCCAGAAACTCACAACAAACAACTGTTGTCCATGCATCCATGTACACTAGATTAACAAAATTAAGAGGGAATCACCTTCACACAAAAAAACAGAGAATGACTGGCCGGGCGCAGTGGCTCACGACGATAATCCCAGCACTTTGGGAGGCCAAGGCGGGCGGATCACGAGGTCAGGAGAACGAGACCATCCTGGCAAACACGGTGAAACCCCGTCTCTACTAAAAAAAATACAAAAAATTAGCCGGGCATGGTGGTGGGCGCCTGTAGTCCCAGCTACTCCGGAGGCTGAGGCAGGAGAATGGCGTGAACCCAGGAGGCGGAGCTTGCAGTGAGTCCAGATCGCGCCACTGCACTCCAGCCTGGGCGACAGAGTGAGATTCCCTCTCAAAAAACAACAACAACAACAACAAAAAAACGGAGAATGCCCATGCCTTTGTGTAAGGCTTTATTTGCTTTAGGACTTGATATCATACTAACATCCAGACTTTCTGTTGTTTTCATCTGGACAAAATACCTTTTCACCAAGAATACCATGAAGTACAGGATTTATTGCCATAATGAAGTTCTTTCAGATCTGTTTTCTCTGCAGAGGACAGGAGAAAAGGCGTTCATCTCACCAGGCAGCTTATTAGGATTAGCACTGAATAAGACACCACAGAACGTCAGGCCTATCAGTTACTAAACATGCATCATACAAACTTTGTCTCTGCGAGAACCTCTGCTCTGCATTTGTCATCCACCTGAATAATTAACAAGTACATGCTGCCTGCCAGCAGCTTAGGGAATTAATTTCCCCAGATTAAATGTAGATCACGTCCACAAAAACTCAGACCACACACACTCATTGCACTCCCACCTTTCAACCACAAAAGGTAAAGAACACACCGCACAGCCTCCAATTTTATAATGATTTAAAACTCGAGGACTGTAAAGTCAGACTAGCAATATTTTTTAATGTCACTTTGATGGTCATCTGGAACTCTGCTGTCACTTGTTCAATGTCCCAACATATACGTTAACTGTTTTTTGCCAACTTGAAATAAAAATGGTAATTCTAAAATTCTGCAGTCACTATTTTTAAAATCTGAATAATTGTAAGTTTGCAGAACCATATCCATTAAATCTTTCAGAAAAACACCTGTTACATAGTGAAAACAAGATACACATGTGGTAACATGGAAGAACCAAGATTTAAAGCAAAAATCAGTTTTGGAGGCGTTCAAAATTATAATAATAGCTGCAATAAATTTGTACATTCCTAATTTCATTAGAAGCTAACAATTATATCTGTTATTACTTCATCAGCCTGGCGCGATGGTTCACATCTGTAATCCCAGCACTTTGGGAGGCCAAGGTAGGTGGAGCACATCAGTTCAGAGGTTTGAGATCAGCCTGGCCAAAAAGATGAAGCCTCATCTCTACAAAAAATACAAAAATTAGCTGGGCATGATGGCAGGCACCTATAATCCCAGCTACTCGAGAGGCTGAGGCAGGAGAACACCTTGAACCCAAGAGGTGAAGGTTGCAGTGAGCTGAGATCACACCACTGCACTCCAGACTGGGCAACAGAGTGAGACTCCATCTTAAGAAAAAAAAAAAATCCTTTATCATACAATTGAGTAGGATAAAATGTGCAGCCACAAATGCAGAGGGAAGATTAGAGATTTTAAATTAAAATTATTCAATATTAAAATATTGGTTTACCATAAATAAAACAGAAGATATTTTTACAGATAATAAATTGAATAACTAAAAGCCCAAATGCATCTTTAAATTCCCATTTTCTAATCATTATTTATCGTCCATATAGTTGGTTATATGAAAACAGAGAATATTTAACCTTAGTTGTAAATTATCTGAACAGATTAAAATAAATAGATGGTTTTCCCCCCAAACGTGTGTTTCTAAAGGAGGATGACTAGCTTTGTAAGGTGGTGGGCAATTTTTTTTTTTTTATACTTTAAGTTCTAGGGTACATGTACACAACGTGCAGATTTGTTACACATATATACATGTGCCATGTTGGTGTGCTGCACCCATTAACTTGTCATTTACATTAGGTATATCTCCTAATGCTATCCCTCCCTCCTCCCGCCACCCCACAACAGGCCCTGGTGTGTGATGCTCCACTTCCTGTGTCCAAGTGTTCCCATTGTTCATTTCCCACCTATGAGTGAGAACATGCAGTGTTTGGTTTGTTCTCCTTGTGATACTTTGCTCAGAATGATGGTTTCCAGCTTCATCCTTGTCCCTACAAAGGACAAAAACTCATCCTTTTTTATAGCTGCATAGTATTCCATGGTGTATATGTGCCACATTTTCTTAATCCAGTCTATCACTGATGGACATTTGGGTTGATTCCAAGTCTTTGCTATTGTGAATAGTGCCACAATAAACATATGTGTGCATGTCTCCATAGCAGCATGATTTATAATACTTTGGGTATTTACCCAGTAATGGGATGGCTGGGTCAAATGGTATTTCTAGTTCTAGATCCTTCAGGAATCGCCACACTGTCTTCCACAATGGTTGAACTAGTTTACAGTCCCACCAACAGTGTAAAAGTGTTCCTATTTCTCCACATCCTCTCCAGCACCTGCTATTCCCTGACTTTTTAATGATCGTCATTCTAACTGGTGTGAGATGGTATCTCACTGTGGTTTTGATTTGCATTTCTCTGATGGCCAGTGATGATGAGCATTTTTTCATGTGTCTGTTGGCTGCATAAATGTCTTCTTTTGAGAAGTGCCTGTTCATATCCTTTGCCCACTTTTTGATAGGGTTGTTTGTTTTTTTCTTGTAAATTTGTTTGAGTTCTTTGTAGATTCTGGATATTAGCCCTTTGTCAGATGAGTAGATTGCAAAAATTTTCTCCCATTCTGTAGGTTGCCTGTTCACTCTCATGAGAGTTTCTTTTGCTGTGCAGAAGCTCTTTAGTTTAATTAGATCTCATTTGTCAATTTTGGCTTTTGTTGCCGTTGCTTTTGGTGTTTTAGACATGAAGTCCTTGCTCATGCCTATGTCCTGAATGGTATTACCTAGGTTTTCTTCTAGGGTTTTTATGGTTTTAGGTCTAACATTTAAGTCTTTGATCCACCTTGAATTAATTTTTGTATAAGGTGTAAGGAAGGGATCCAGTTTCGGCTTTCCACATATGGCTAGCCAGTTTTCCCAGCACCATTTATTAAATAGGGAATCCTTAACCCATTGTTTGTTTTTCTCAGGTTTGTCAAAGATCAGATGGTTGTAGATGTGTGGTATTATTTCTGAGGGCTCTGTTCTGTTCCATTGGTCTATATCTCTGTTTTGGTACCAGTACCATGCTGTTTTGGTTACTGTAGCCTTGTAGTATAGTTTGAAGTCAGGTAGCGTGATGCCTCCAGCTTTGTTCTTTTGCCTTAGGATTGACTTGGCAATGCGGGCTCTTTTTTGGTTCCATATGAACTTTAAAGTAGTTTTTTCCAATTCTGTGAAGAAAGTCATTGGTAGCTTGATGGGGATGGCATTGACTCTATAAATTACCTTGGACAGTATGGCCATTTTCACGATATTGACTCTTCCTATCCATGAGCATGGAATGTTCTTCCATTTGTTTGTGTCCTCTTTTATTTTGTTGAGCAGTGGTTTCTAGTTCTCCTTGAAGGGGTCCTTCACATCCCTTGTAAGTTGGATTCCTAGGTATTTTATTCTCTTTGAAGCAATTCTGAATGGGAGTCACTCATGATTTGCCTCTCTGTTTGTCTGTTATTAGTGTATAAGAATGCAGTGATTTTTGCACATTGATTTTGTATGCTGAGACTGCTAAAGTTGCTTATCAGCTTAAGGAGATTTTGGGCTGAGACGATGGGGTTTTACAAATATACAGTCATGTCATCTGCAAACAGGGACAATTTGACTTCCTCTTTTCCTAATTGAATACCCTTTATTTCTTTCTCCTGCCTGATTGCCCTGGCCGGAACTTCCAACACTATGTTGAATAGGAGTGGTGAAAGAGGGCATTCCTGTCTTGTGCCAGCTTTCAAAGGGAATGCTTCCAGTTGTTGCCCATTGAGTATGATATTGCTGTGGGTTTGTCATAAATAGCTCTTATTATTTTGAGATGTCCCATCAATACCTAATTTATTGAGTTTTTAGCATGAAGGGCTGTTGAATTTTGTCAAAGGCCTTTTCTGCATCTATTGAGATAATCATGTGGTTTTTGTCTTTGGTTCTGTTTATATGCTGGGTTACATTTATTGATTTGCATATGTTGAACCAGCCTTGAATCCCACGGATGAAGCCCACTTGATCATGGTGGATAAGCTTTTTGATGTGCTGCTGGATTCGGTTTGCCAGTATTTCATTGAGGATTTTTGCATCGACGTTCATCAGGGATATTGGTCTAAAATTCTCTTTTTTTGTTGTGTCTCTGCCAGGCTTTGGTATCAGGATGATGCTGCCCTCCTTCCCCCCTTTTCTATTGATTGGAATAGTTTCAGAAGGAATGGTAACAGCTCCTCCTTGTACCTCTGGTAGAATTCGGTTGTGAATCTGTCTGGTCCTGGACTTTTTTTGGTTGGTAGGCTACTAATTATTGCCTCAATTTCAGAGCCTGTTATTGGTTTATTCAGGGATTCAACTTCTTCCTGGTTTCGTCTTTGGAGGGTGTATGTGTGGAGGAATTTATCCATTTCTTCTAAATTTTCTAGTTTATTTGTGTAGAGGTGTTTATAGTATTCTCTGATGGTAGTTTGTATTTCTGTGGGATCGGTGGTGATATTCCCTTTATCATTTTTTATTGCGTCTATTTGATTCTTCTCTCTTTTCTTCTTTATTAGTCTTGCTGGCGGTCTATCAATTTTGTTGATCTTTTCAAAAAAACCAGCTCCTGGATTCATTGACTTTGACGGGTTTTTTGTGTCTCTATCTCCTTCAGTTCTGCTCTGATCTTAGTTATTTCTTGCCTTCTGCTAGCTTTTGAATGTGTTTGCTTTTGCTTCTCAAGTTCTTTTAATTGTGATGTTAGGGTGTCAATTTTAGATCTTTCCTGCTTTCTCTTGTGGGCATTTAGTGCTATAAATTTCCTTCAACACGCTGCTTTAAATGTGTCCCAGAGATTCTGGTATGTTCTGTCTTTGTTCTCATTGGTTTCAAAGAACATCTTTATTTCTGCTTTCACTTCATTATGCACCCAGTAGTCATTCAGGAGCAGGTTGTTCAGTTTCCATGTAGTTGAGTGGTTTTCAGTGAGTTTCTTAATCCTGAGTTCTAGTTTGATGACACGGTGGTCTGAGAGACAGTTTGTTAAAATTTCTGTTCTTTTTTTTTATTATTAATATACTTTAAGTTTTAGGGTACATGTGCACAATGTGCAGGTTAGTTACATATGTATACATGTGCCATGCTGGTGTGCTGCACCCATTAACTCATCATTTAGCATTAGGTACATCTCCTAATGCTATCTCTCCCCCCTCCCCCCACCCCACAACAGGCCCCAGCAAGTGATGTTCCCCTTCCTGTGTCCATGTGTTCTCATTGTTCAATTCCCATCTATGAGTGACAACATGCGGTGTTTGGTTTTTTGTCCTTGCAATAGTTTACTGAGAATGATGATTTCCAATTTCATCCATGTCCCTACAAAGGACATGAACTCATCATTTTTTATGGCTGCATAGTATTCCATGGTATATATGTGCCACATTTTCTTAATCCAGTCTATCATTGTTGGACATTTGGGTTGGTTCCAAGTCTTTGCTATTGTGAATAGTGCCACAATAAACATACGTGTGCATGTGTCTTTATAGCAGCATGATTTATAGTTCTTTGGGTATATACCCAGTAATGGGATGGCTGGGTCAAATGGTATTTCTAGTTCTAGATCCCTGAGGAATCGCCACACTGACTTCCACAATGGTTGAACTAGTTTACAGTTCCACCAGCAGTGTAAAAGTATTCCTACTTCTCCACATCCTATCCAGCACCTGTTGTTTCCTGACTTTTTAATGATCGCCATTCTAACTGGTGTGAGATGGTATCTCATTGTGGTTTTGATTTGCATTTCTCTGATGGCCAGTGATGATGAGCATTTTTTCATGTGTGTGTTGGCTGCATAAATGTCTTCTTTTGAGAAGTGTCTGTTCATATCCTTTGCCCACTTTTTGATGGGGTTGTTTGTTTTTTTCTTATAAATTTGTTGGAGTTCATTGTAGATTCTGGATATTAGCCCTTTGTCAGATGAGTAGGTTGCAAAAATTTTCTCCCATTTTGTAGGTTGCCTGTTCACTATGATGGTAGTTTCTTTTGCTGTGCAGAAGCTCTTTAGTTTAATTAGATCCCATTTGTCAATTTTGGCTTTTGTTGCCATTGCTTTTGGTGTTTTAGACATGAAGTCCTTGCCCATGCCTATGTCCTCAATGGTAATGCCTAGGTTTTCTTCTAGGGTTTTTACGGTTTTAGGTCTACTATGACAAACCCACAGCCAATATCATACTGAATGGGCAAAAACTAGAAGTATTCCCTTTGACAACTGGCACAAGACAGGCATGCCCTCTCTCACCACTCCTATTCAACATAGTGTTGGAAGTTCTGGCCAGGGCAATTAGGCAGGAGAAGGAAATAAAGGGTATTCAATTAGGAAAAGAGGAAGTCAAATTGTCCCTGTTTGCAGATGACATGATTGTATATCTAGAAAACCCCATCATCTCAGCCCAAAATCTCCTTAAGGTGATAAGCAACTTCAGCAAAGTCTCAGGATACAAAATCAATGTACAAAAATCACAAGCATTCTTATACACCAATAACAGACAAACAGAGAGCCAAATCATGAGTGAACTCCCATTCACAGTTGCTTCAAAGAGAATAAAATACCTAGGAATCCAACTTACAAGGGATGTGAAGGACCCCTTCAAGGAGAACTACAAACCACTGCTCAGTGAAATAAAAGAGGACACAAACAAATGGAAGAACATTTCATGCTCATGGGTAGGAAGAATCAATATCGTGAAAATGGCCATACTGCCCTAGGTAATTTATAGATTCAATGCCATCCCCATCAAGCTACCAATGACTTTCTTCACAGAATTGGAAAAATCTACTTTAAAGTTCATATGGAACCAAAAAAGAGCCCGCATCACCAAGTCAATCCTAAGCCAAAAGAACAAAGCTGGAGGCATCACACTACCTGTCTTCAAACTATACTACAAGGCTACAGTAACCAAAACAGCACGGTACTGGTACCAAAACAGAGATATAGATCAATGGAACAGAACAGAGCCCTTCAGAAATAACACCGCATATCTACAACTATCTGATCTTTGACAAACCTGAGAAAAACAAGCAATGGGTTAAGGATTCCCTATTTAATAAATGGTGCTGGGAAAATTGGCTAGCCATATGTACAAAGCTGAAAGTGGATCCCTTCTTTACACCTTATACAAAATTAATTCAAGATGGATTAAATTTCTGTTCTTTTACATTTGCTGAGGAGTGCTTTACTTCCAAATATGTGGTCAATTTTGGAATAAGTGTGATGTGGTGCTGAGAAGAATGTATATTCTGTTGATTTGGGGTGGAGAGTTCTGTAGATGTCTATTAGGTCCACTTGGTGCAGAGCTGAGTTCAATTCCTGGATATCCTTCTTACCTTTCTGTCTCGTTGATCTGTCTAATGTTGACAGTGGGGTGTTAAAGTCTCCCATTATTCTTGTGTGGGAGTCTAAGTCTCTTTTTAGGTCTCTGAGGACTTGCTTTATGAATCTGGGTGCTCCTGTATTGGGTGCAGATATATTTAGGATAGTTAGTTCTTCTTGTTGAATTGATCCCTTTACCATTATGTAATGGCCTTCTTTGTCTCTTTTGATTTTTGTTGGTTTAAAGTCTGTTTTATCAGAGAGTAGGATTGCAACCCCTGCCTCTTTTTGTTTTCCATTTGCTTGGTAGATCTTCCTCCATCCCTTTATTTTGAGCCTATGTGTGACTCTGCACGTGAGATGGGTTTCCTGAATACAGCACACTGATGGGCCTTGACTCTTAATCCAATTTGCCAGACTGTGTCTTTTAATTGGAGCATTTAGCCCATTTACATTTAAGGTGAATATTGTTATGTGTGAATTTGATCCTGTCATTGTGATGTTAGCTGGTTATTTTGTCCATTAGTTGATGCAGTTTCTTCCTAGCATCAATGGTCTTTACATTTTGGCATGTTTTTGCAGTGGCTAGTACTGGTTGTTCCTTTCCATGTTTAGTGCTTCCTTCAGGAGCTCTTGTAGGGCAGACTTGGTGGTGACAAAATCTCTCAGCATTTGCTTGTCTGTAAAGGATTTTATTTCTCCTTCACTTATGAAGCTTAGTTTGGCTGGATATGAAATTTTAGGTTGAAAATTCTTTTCTTTAAGAATGTTGAATATTGGCCCCCACTCTCTTCTGGCTTGTAGAGTTTCTACTGAGAGATCTGCTGTTAGTCTGATGGGCTTCCCTTTGTGGGTAACCCGACCTTTCTCTCTGGCTGCCCTTAACATTTTTTCCTTCATTTCAACTTTGGTGAATCTGACAATTATGTGTCTTGGAGTTGCTCTTCTCGAGGAGTATCTTTGTGGTGTTCTGTGTATTTCCTGAATTTGAATGTTGGCCTGCCTGCTAGGTTGGGGAAGTTCTCCTGGATAATATCCTGCAGAGTGTTTTCCAACTTGGTTCCATTCTCCCCGTCAGTTTCAGGTACACCAATCAAACGTAGATTTGGTCTTTTCACATAGTCCCATATTTCTTGGAGGCTTTGTTCATTTCTTTTTACTCTTTTTTCTCTAAACTTCTCTTCTCACTTCATTTCATTCATTTGATCTTCAATCACTGATACCCTTTCTTCCAGTTGATCGAATCGGTTACTGAAGCTTGTGCATTCATCACGTAGTTCTCGTGCCATGGTTTTCAGCCCCATCAGGTCATTTAAGGACTTCTCCACACTGGTTATTCTAGTTAGCCATTCATCTAATCTTTTTTCAAGGCTTTTAGCTTCTTTGTGATGGGTTGGAATTTCCTTCTTTAGCTTGGAGAAGTTTGTCTGAAGCCGTCTTCTCTCAACTCGTCAAAGACATTCTCCGTCCAGCTTTGTTCCATTGCTGGCAAGGAGCTGCGTTCCTTTGGAGGAGGAGAGGCACTCTGATTTTTAGAATTTTCAGCTTTTCTGCTCTGCTTCTTCCTCATCTTTGTGGTTTTATCTACCTTTGGTCTTTGATGATGCTGATGTACAGGTGCGGTTTTGGTGTGGATGTCCTTTCTGTTTGTTAGTTTTCCTTCTAACAGTCAGGACCCTCAGCTGCAGGTCTGTTGGAGTTTGCCTTAGGTCCACTCCAGATCCTGTTTGCCTAGGTGTCAGCACCAGAGGCTGCAGAACAGTGAATATTGCTGAACAGCAAATGTTGCTGCCTGATCATTCCTCTGGAAGCTTCGTCTCAGAGGGGTACCCAGCTGAGTGAGGTGTCAGTTTGCCCCTACTGGGGGGTGCCTCCCAGTTAGGCTACTCGGGGGTCAGAGACCCACTTGAGGATGCAGTCTGTCTGTTCTCAGATCTAAAACTCGGTGCTGGGAGAACCACTACTCTCTTCAAAGCTGTCAGACAGGGACATTTAAGTCTGCAGAGGTTTCTGCTGCCTTTTGTTTGGCTATGCCCTGCCCTCAGAGGTGGAGTCTACATGGCAGGCCTCCTTGAGCTGTGGTGGGCTCCACCCAGTTCGAGCTTCCTGGCCGCTTTGTTTACCTACTCCAGCCTCAGCAATGGCAGGCACCCCTCCCCCAGCCTCACTGCCGCCTTGCATTTCCATCTCAGACTGCTGTGCCAGCAATAAGCGAGGCTCCGTGGGCGTGGGACCCTCTGAGCCAGGCACGGGATATAATCTCCTGGTGTGCTGTTTGCTAAGACCATTGGAAAAGTGCAGTATTATGGTGGGAGTGACCCGATTTTCCAGTTGCCATCTGTCACAGCTTCCCTTGGCTAGGAAAGGGAATTCCCTGACCCCTTACGCTTCCTGGGTGAGGTGATGCCTCGCCCTGCTTTGGCTCACACTCAGTGGGCTGTACCCACTGTCCTGCACCCACTGTCTGACAAGCCCCAGTGAGATGAACCCAGTACCTCAGTTGGAAATGCAGAAATCACCCATCTTCTGTGTTGCTCACACTAGGAGCTATAGACTGGAGCTGTTCCTATTCAGTGATCTTGGAACCGCGCTGTGGTGGGCAGTTGTTAAATGGTACTGCCTTCTCTGGTTCAAATCGTTATTTATTGGTAGTTACAATCTAGACTCCCCTCTCAATTGTGGAGATGTTTGCTGTTGTTAAACACAGTAGGCTCCAGATGGGTGAGGTACTTACTGAAGTATGAAAACAATTATGAATATAAATACATTTCTTATTTTGGTTTGTGAGTACACTGAGGATGTATTAAAATATACTCTTACTCCAAGAAAACTGATCTATTTGATATACTAAGTTTTCATTAAAATGACACACTTTAAACACAATACCAGAATTTTCACTCTCTATTCAATGAGATGCCCTTTGCTTGAAGAGTATATTTATGTGTGCACAATGGCTTAGTACTTGTATAACTAAAATTACACTTCTCCCCCAACCATTACTGGCATTAACAATATAATACTACTTTTTTGTAAGTCTGCCTTATGTAAAAACCATTTATCATTTCTGAGACCTACTTTAAAACAGTTAACCAATACAAATGAATTTCCAATTAATCACTTGATAAACATGAATCTATTTTTATAGTTGTAGTGCAGTGAGGTGAGATACTTATTACTTCCTAGCATTAATGGTATCATTTGCACAGAAGTCCTTATTTTTTTTGTTCCCTACTTGTTAATAATCACATCATCAGAAAACAAATATCCTGTATCAAATTAACACAATAAGTTAAGTTTGGCTTAATTTCATTCTGACAAGTGTTAGGCTTGAAGTCTTTAATTTTAAATAAATGTTTTAATGGAAGAGAATTATACATAATACTGTTTTATCTATGTTCTGCTGCCACGTTTAATGTTTTTGCCACTCTTGTTGAAATTTAAATGGAAAATTCTTGGCTTTGTCCCTAACATGGACCTAGATCTAACTTCAGTCTGACTTCTGAGAGACAACTAAAATTGAGGCCCTGGCCCCATCTCTTGGGCTCTATTTTCAGGTAATGCTAGAATCTGTGCAATGCATGGAGAATTATCAAATTAAAAGAAGTGACAAACCTCCTCTACAACTTCTCTCTTACAATAACCCCAGATGAGTGCCTCTACTCACTAGGCCATACTAATAGGAGAGGTTATGTGGTAGGATAGGAGAAGAGATGAGAAGGTTATATTTCATTTAAAAGGGTTGGAAGAAAATGACAAGAAATCTTACAAGGTCAAATAT
Source organism: Pongo abelii (assembly GCF_028885655.2). Lineage (NCBI taxonomy): Eukaryota > Metazoa > Chordata > Mammalia > Primates > Hominidae > Pongo > Pongo abelii. The sequence continues at coordinate 36,739,074 of NC_072000.2, read as the reverse complement.
TAGAATTCATTTTAGGTCAGAATAAAGAGTGTTTGGCACAAAATGGCAAAAGAACTCATAAATCCACATTTCAGATTTTACATGATTGTGCTTGACAACATTTATTTGCTTTCATTATTTGTCTTACATTACCGTCCTGTTAAATTCTGCCGCTTCTTTCTGTACAACTGAAATTGTAACTCAGTGAAACCCTAACTCAGTAACAAACATCCTAAGTATACTGTGACCCTTTTTTAAAAAACAAGGGGTCCCTCTGCAATACTACTATCATTAAACAAATAATCTTATATAAATAAATGTTTAAAAGTTTTTAATTATTAGAAGAACATATGGAAAACAACCCTTAAATCAAAACAAGAATATACCAAACATTAAACCAAAACAAGAATATATGGAAAACAACCATTAAATCAAAACGTAGCATATATGCATTTTATTATCCACATAAGCAAAAATATTTTTTGTAATTGCTTTATCAAGATGTTCTTTAACTTATACAGTCAACTAAATAAAGCTTCCAATGCCCATTAAGTGGAAGAAAAATACACATCATTTTTAACATATAATGACATGTCCAATCCCGTGTGAGTATCTACAGCCTTTCTGAGTGTCACAGAAGAGAAAGTATAATAACCTCGTAGTGGGAGTGTGTGGAAAGTATGTTTGTAAAATATGCCAAGAGACAATATGCTTTCTACTCCTAGGAGACTGTTGGTAAATCTTTTTTACGAGTGCACTGTGAGGTGAATAATTAACACTTCCAACTGAAAGTTGACTACCATCATAATATTTAGTCAATGAATTGTTACAGCTGAGTTTTAACTCATATGAAAGTAACTATAATACTTTGAATCGTAATAATACTTCAACATAAATCTAAAATAAAAGATATTTGAATTCAGTTCAAAATGTCTTTTCACATATTAGTGTTGGTTGTTATCTTACTATATTTAAAAAATGAAACAATATCAACATAAAATGTTTTTTCACAAGAAAAACAGCATGCTCAGTACTTTAATAGTTCTGTTTCTATGGCATAAATCTGCTAGAAAAAAAAAAGTGTGTTGGTGGGGCTCAGCTTGCATTAAAGATCCAGAAACCTTTTGGTTTAATCACACGACTAGCCCACTGGGGGCCACTGTGAAGGAATCATTCTATGAGAAGAGAGAATAGATTTTTCCCATGTAAATTTCCCAAGCATTTCAGTGAGTTTTCTAAGAATGACCAATGAATCATTCCCTTCTGAAGGAGACTATCATACTCAGTTGGGAGCAAAATGGATTTGTAGCACAATTAGCTGATTGTGAATAAATAATTACTCCATTTTCTCCTCCTCAAACCCTCTTCCACGACAGCACATTCCAGATATTTCATTTTAAACCAAACAGGTGAAGTGAACTACAAATAAGCCAGATAATAATATTAATGACTGACAGCACTCCTGTCTATACAGGATTTATTTCTCTTTTAAATTATTTCTCAACTTCCTTCATCACTGGAAAGAACAGGAATATCAGAATTATCTTGAAATAGACAAATCTCATGCAATGTGGTACCAAAGAAGCAGGTAAGGGAGAAGGAAGCCCAGAATAATGTCCATATTCATGTGCCTTGAACTTTTTATAATGCTAAGAAAGTTGTAGAGGTATCAACGTTAGAAAAATTATAAAACTTCTCCAGATGAGGTCAAACTTTAGTTTGGCTACTATGAAACACCCTGGTCAGTGCCACATACTTTTCATATCTTATGCCAAAACATCCCCATTACAATAAATGTTTTGCTTTCCTCACACTGTACTGATGTGGATCTTCCCAAGGAATAAATACTGTGTTCTCCAGTGCCATCTGTTTACTAGATGCTATCCCATATGAGGGCAGATGGTTTCCAGAGGTACCTGATACTCCTTTTTATTTTCATCATCAATTTCATGGCCACAAGACCCCATATTCCTTCTCTACACTCAAAATAACCTCAAGCGTCTCCCCTCTTTCCTGCCGACCTCCTCTCTCGTATATTCCAAGGATCACACAGGTGCCCAGGATTCCCTTGCTCAGAGGGATTCCATGGGACTCAAGATAGAGTGTCAAGGAAATTTTCATTATTTTTATAGGTGGAAGGGTTAGCCATCTTCCACCTATAACACTGTTTTGTGGGAAAATTATTTTAGGATGCCAAACCACTAACTTCCTAACTCTTAGAACATAACCCATTCCTGAACTGAGGTCTTCTTATACTACATTTGATTACCTGTTAGGAAAAAATGGCGCCCTCATTCATATGCAAGTCTTCCTTTGCACTGACCTCAGGGAAATTCCCATGAAACCAGGAAATTTTTATGACTAGTCCCACATTTTGTGTTTAATACAGACCCAAGCATATATAATGGAGAAAACGCTGAGATTATCTATCTCATAGCTATGTACTTCATGAATGTGTGTAACTAAAAGTGATTAGGGACTAGCCTCAATTCAAACTTATAGTGGTGCCAACAGCATTAAAACTAGTTAAAACCAATTCAATACAGGTGTTATAGTCTAATAAGTTTGGAAATAGACTATTTTTATTTTGGGTGATGTGACTACACCAAAGACCCCACTCTTTTTGATATACTTTTACTAAAGTTTCTAATGTCTGAGAAAATACAGTGCCATGGTGACAGAAACATCAAATTTCCAAATTTCTCATTTGGGATTACCCTGAGAAGAGGCTTTCATTCCTGCATTACTTAAAGGATGAGATGATCAAGGAAATGATAGTATTAACTCCAGTTCTTAGAACTTTCAGTGGTCTTCTAGGAAAAAGGAGAAGTGTGGATTTCTTGCTCAACTACGGTGGATAGAGAGGTAATATAGTCATTAACATCCTTACCCAGAGCCTCTGGGGGCCCCAATGGTACCTTCTCACACTGGGGATCCCACAGGGATTCTGTTATCAGAAATACACTGGCTCTAGAGTAAAACTGGATACTCTTCAAATATTTGAGAGGCTCCTAAATTCTAGACACGGCAATTTTCTCCCAATGAGAGAATGACTAATAGATTAAAAAGTCCTAAGATTTTAAAATAAAACAGAGCATAGAATTTGTTTGAACTGCCACCTGCACCTCCTCTTCCTGCACTGTTTCCCCTAGAAGTAACATAATTCTATCACCCCCTCCTTCTGAAGCAACATTTTAAAATGGAAGTAAACTTATGGCAGGTTAAGCCTAGTGGGGAGGTATACATGATTAGGAACTGGAGACTCTCATTATCCCACAGTTCAGGAATATAACCCTCTCCTTTTCTAAAGTGAGACTTTCTTAGCTGCCAATATAGCTACTACTCTTAATAAGGTCCAGTTGGATCTTCAGTGATTTAGGCACATAATTATAATGGCCACATTTTATTATCTCTACCCTCATATGATTGCATAAGCTGTTTGTCTCTTTCTCTGCTATCAAGGAGTGGAGGCAAAGTCCCTTTTTTTTTTTTTTTTTTTGAGACAGCCTCACTGTTACCCAGGCTGGAGTGCAGTGGCATGATCATGGCTCACTGCAACCTCTGTCTCCCAGGTTGAAATGATTCTCCTACATTAGCCTCCCAAGTAGCTGAGACTACAGGCACACGCCACCACACCTGGCTAATTTTTTGTGTTTTTTGCAGAGACAAGGTTTTGCCATGTTGGCCAGGCTAGTCTTGAACTTCTGACCTCAAGTGATGATCTGCCTATCTCAGCCTCCCAAGGTGCTGTGATTAAAGATGTGAGCCATCGTGCCTGGCCCAAAGTCACTTTTGAATAATAACAGCTATAATTTAAAGAGCATTAAATGTCATATATTCTGCTAAATGTTTAAATACAACCGGGCATTAAAACCTCGCACCACTCTATAAGGCAGACTTTATTACTTGGATTTTACCAATGAGAAAATAAGCTGGGCTTTAAAGCCCCAAGTGGCAGAGCTGAGATTCTAAACTTGGGCCAGCCCTGAAATTGGTGTTTATAATCACTGCTTTATACTTCCTATCCTTAGAATTCATTTCTTAAGCAACTTCTTGTTTGAGGTTTAGTGCTAAATTCCATGTAATGCAATTTTGATAAATACAACTCATTCCAGTCTTCTAAACGTCACAACATAAAATTCACAAGAAGGGAGTGTCAAATCGACACGGTAAAACACAATGGTAGTGGCAGAACATACTTCAATGAAACAAGAGTAACAATGAAAAAGGGTTTACACTTAAACTGGACAGAGTCGGCAAAATTCTTTTAAATCAAATTTGCAAAACGTCTTCAGAAAATCTGAATTTTCAAAAACAAAGTCTAAATGGCCTTCCAAAGTCACCTTAACTTTACCTTTTTTTAAGGTAACTCCAGCAGCTGCTAGGTCTCCCTTTCTTACGACTAGGCCTTATGTGTTTCTATGGCAAACAAACCAATATTGTCTTATAAATGTGATTGTTTCTAAGAGCACAAACAGGAGTCTAAGCATTTTAAAATTTTCAGTCAGGCATATGTTCCAATTCTCATTGGGTTCACCTTGATTCTCTTTGGGCCAGTCAACCAACACTATTCACTGAGAACCAACTGTGTTTATAACACAATTCTCCATTCCACGGATGCTTTAATAGTGCTTATTTCTCACTGGCATGACCAATCATTGAGGACAATTGATCTTTTAATAAATCTTTAAAGAGAAATCATTGCAAATTCGGCTGTCCAGGAGAAAAGTCCTATAAATCAGCCTAAGATAACAATGTTAGTTTGCCGTCCAGGGCATTCCATTTTGCTATCACCAAAATAACCCAAAATATACAAGTGTGCCCCAAGGATTGTCATACAAAGTGGTTCAACACAAATTGATTCATGGACACCCAGAGCTGTGAAGAAGTGGTTCCTTTTGGCTGAGACTAGATAGCAAATGCTGTCCAGTTCTGGTGAATAAAGAGGAGAGACAAGTTGCATCAGTTCACTGATCCTGGACAGCAGCAATGCTTGATCCAGTTTAAATTATGAATGCAAAATAATTAAACCAGGTCTAAATGTTTGGAGAGATCATCTTCAACATGCAGAAACTGTGCAAATGGTGGGGAAGCCTAATGATGATTCTTTCCCACTTGACGACATAGGAAAAGTCTCTATTTACACAAAATAACCTCTTTGCAGCATGTGGGAACCACTCCTACAGCAATGCAAGGTGGCAAGCTAAAATTAGAATTGGAACAGCTCTTCCTGTTTGGCAGCTAATCACTCACACACACTTTAGTACTTGAGAATAAGCTGGGAAAAAAAAAAGTTGGTCTCTTTTCCTCTCTCTTAAACCAGATAGATATTTCAATTCTTATGTCTACACAGACTGTTCTAGATTTTTATTGTCAAGTTTCTGAAATGAGAGAAGTGATTTATCATCTACCATTTGCAGAGTATGTTCCAAGGAACACTAGTCCTTGGTGCAATGATTTAAGATAATAGAGCTCTAGTCTACGGCCATACCACCCTGAAGACGCCCAATATCATCTGATAATAGAGCTCTATGGACAAACGTTATTATGGGGAAATACTATACAGCAAGGCTTCCCTCATCATTTCACATCGTACATCAGCTTATTACTGATGTACATTGCTGGTAAAGAACTTGGCTGGTTTTATTTAGCCTTGTGTTTACCAAATCACCTAACCTATTTCCCAAATAACACTTATTAACAAACGGCCTCTGGAAAACACTTCAGGAAGTAGTATTTAGACAGCAAAAGCAAGTGAAAAAGAAAGAACAACATTCTCTTTGTCAAGCAGCTTTTAACTAAAAATCAGAGTAAAATGTAAACAGAAGTGTTGAAAGACTGCAAAACCTCTAGATGGGCTCCCTACTTGTGGTCTCTTCTTTCAGCTCTTACATGCTTTCCTGTGATGTCACTCACACTTCATGCAACAATGCCCTCTGGCATCTCCTGCCCATGTTAGATAGAATGTAACCAGGCGATGCCCAGGTTTTGCCTCAAACTTTCTGTTCATGCAGCTCTCTCATCTCAAATGTTTTATTTCAATGCCCCAAAACATCTGAGGTGAACTCAGGTTTCATTTTTTTCTAGAGACTTTCTCCAACTTTAACTGATTTCATGCTTCTCTGAACTTGGCTATTCTTATTAGTGATAATGGTCACTGTGGCACTTAACTACACACTTACTTGCCTGTCTACTACTATTTATTTATCAACTATTTTACATATTTGGGTCTTACTTTATTCCCCTAAAAAAATCAGATTGGGGCCGGGCGCGGTGGCTCACGCCTGTAATCCCAGCACTCTGGGAGGCTGAGGCGGGCGGATCACGAGGTCAGGAGATCGAGACCATCCTGGCTAACACGGTGAAACCCCATCTCTACTAAAAATACAAAATTAGCTGGGCGTGGTGGTGTGCACCTGTGATCCCAGCTACTCGGGAGGCTGAGGCAGGAGAATCACTTGAACTTGGGAGGCGGAGGTTGCAGTGAGCTGAGATGATGCCATTGTGCTCCAGCCTGGGCGACAGAGCAAGACTCTGTCTCAAAACAAAAAAAAAAAAGGAAAAAGAAAAAGTACTATTCAAGTGAACCTTGAAAATATATGTATACATGAGGTATCTGTATGAAAGACAGAGAGAGAGAAAGAGAGAGTTCTACACGGAGGAGGAAAGATGGTAATAAAAGGAAGGCATCTTCTGTATAAACAGCTATTTCTCCCTTCAATGAAAAATGGTACTGAAAATAACCCCAAAATGGACACAGAAGAAAGCCATCCGAAGCATCTCGGAGTATGATTTGTCTGAACATGCATGCACAATTATTAGCACAGGCAAATTAGGGTTTGAGACTCAGGGAAGGCAGCTATTACCAGCAAAACAGCAGTTATGCATTTACTTTGGGGAATGTAATTCCAGATATCTCATATAATTCACTGAAAACATTAGTGATTCTCAATTATTTTCTGATATTAAATCTATTTAACTCTGTAAAATAAATTCTTATTCTAAAATAATTTCATTTTCTAAAACTTTACTGGTTTAAGCAACATAAGAAATGTGAAACTGCACACCTGTGTCAGCAAGAAACTGTCTACCCCTATTTCTATGTGAATTCTGCCAGGAAGGAAGCAATACTGAGAATAGTTTGCTCTCCAAGAATTTCTTCTACCCAATCTTAAATATGAATAGACTTAATATTACATCAATTGTGTTACTCTAAGGTTATTTCATTCAAAGAGAAAAATGCTCTACTTAAAAATCTAACTCTTCAATCTCTTTCTTAACTGATACCTGACTTTCTACTGTTTTTGGAAATCTGTGGTTCACATGCAGGTTTTTTTGTTTTTCTTTTTTTTGGTTTTGGTTTTGTAAGACATTAATGTACACATTACCAAACAATTCTAATTGATTCATTGCTCTGACATTACCATAGATGGTAATGTAGACACCTCTCCAGGGGAGGAATCTTCTCAATATTTTGGAAGCCAATTTAAATGCATTCTCCAAACCCAGAATAAAGAAGAGAATTGGAGCTTCTTCCATTTTATTTCTAAGCCCAGAATCAAACCAGAAATACTTGCATATTACGAAGGAAAATGTGTTCAATTAACTCTATCCTTGGGTCTGTGAAACAAATACCCATCTAATATATCCCTGATTGTCCGCAGTTCCATCAGGCAAGTAATAGAACTATATTTATTTTCTTTTTCTTTTTTTTATTTTTATGTTTATTTATTTTTATTTTTTTTTGGAAACAGTCTTGCTCTGTTGCCCAGGCTGGAGTGCAGTGGTGCGATCTCAGCTTACTGCAGCCTCCACTTCCCGGGTTCAGGTGATTCTCCTGCCTCAGCCTCTGGAGTAGCTGGGACTACAGGCATGCGCCACCACGCCCACCTAATTTTTCGTATTTTTAGTAGAGACAGGGTTTCATCATGTTGCCCAGGCTGGTCTCGAACTCCTGAGCTCAGGCAATCAGCCTCCCAAAATGCGAGGATTACAGGCGTGAGCCACTGCACCCGGTCATATATGTATTTTCAATGAGAATTCTGGCAGGGAAAATAAAAAATCTATTTCATATAAATTGAAGCCAAAAGGGGCAAAAAAAAAAAAAAAAAAAAAAAACCCTTACTGCAATGTTTTGAGCAAAGCAACACTGACTCACTTTAAAACACTATTTAAGGTACTAGAAACTGTAATTAAATCAAGTCTTGAAAGTGCTAAGCAGAAGAAAAGTGTTAATTAGTAAATTAGTAAAAATACCATTTTTAGAGTGCAAAAGCTTTCTTTTACACTTTCAAACATTTACAAAAAACAATTTCTTGATAAGGTGCAATTTGGAGTATTTATGGAAGCTTGATTTTATGCTTTGTTAAAAGAAATTCACAGAACCTTTCATCCAGTGAGTTCACCGCTCTGTCAAATACATTCCTCCTCCAACAAAGTAGAATATAAAATAGAATATAAGGCATTACAGAGAAAATTTAAACACAGGAAACAGGAAAGAGCATTCCTGGAGAGAGCAAGTACTGGCAATACAGTCAGCTGACAGGAACTAATAATTTCCAAAAGGAAATCAAGTTATCCACATAGCTCACTCCCACATCTCCTTCACAACTATGCTCATTGTCACCCTTTCAGCAAGGCCTCTTCTGACCACCCCATTTTGAATTGCAAACCTGACCCCACCTCTAGGTCTTCCTAGCCCACTTTCCTGTTTATTGTTATCTCTGTAGTACTTACCACCTTTTTATGTATTCTATAATTGACCGATTTGTTTAGTGCCTGCTACCTCCACAGGACAGTAAACACCACAAGGGCCCATACCTTTGCCTGTTTTACCCACTGTTGTATCCCCACGGTGCCTAGAATGTTGCCTGGTACCTGGTAGATGCTCAATAAATCTTTACACAAATGAATAAGCCTCATCAAGCCTCACAAAGTCCTGGATATTTTTCTACTTTTCCTTTGTAATGGATTCAGAAAAACTTTTTGTAGAATAAAAATATCACACATCAAAAATAGTTCTTGTAAAGTTATAGACATTAAAAAAAATAAATATTCTGTCATATATATTCAGCTGAAAATACTTTTTTGTAGTAACACATTGCTTTGGATTAATCAGATAAAGATGAAAGTCAAGAATTTTGCCAACAGTGTTTCTTGCTAACATTACTCAGTTATGCCTTTCAGCTCAATATACTGTATATGAAGGATATCTTGTTAAAACAACTGTTGGAGGCAAGTCATGTCCTATCAGCTACACTCTATACCCTATGAGAACTCAAATGGCCCAAAGTCTATGTTAATATAATCTTGCTGCTCCGTTGAGCTAAGGCAAAAATCACAGTTTTTCAGTGACATGTAAGCTTTCATATAAGTACCACATTATCTATATGTCTTCCAGAAATGAAGGAAAGCTGTTCTAAGGATTATGCTGAATCAATTTAGGAAGGTAAATATCGTTAACAAATACCATAAAATAACCTAATAAATGATTCCAATCTCTATTTATCAACTAACAAGAAGTCTATACTCTTCTTTATGTAATTGGTAACATGGTATCTACGGGAAAATAAAATGCCCCTGCCCAAGGGCTCTAGGTGGCTTTTCAGCAAAAAGCTCTTTACTTCCTAACACAGAATTTCCCATGCAACATGTTAAGCAATTCCACAACCCTCCTGTCCTTTTTCTTTGGGGTGTGAGGTCTTGTTTTTCCTTATCAACCTTTGTTTATTATAAATTTGTCTGATCATAAAAAATAAAGACCCGTGTTTTCAGGTTTTGTGAGAGGGCTGAGGGAAAGGTCAAGATAGAAATACAAGACGGGTTTTTTTCTTAATACTACTTCAAGCCTGGTGATAAATAATGATGTAAAATATAAAAACAGACACATAGAATTGAGAATGATCTAAAAACTGTTTAATTTTTTAATATATTCCAATCTCCAATCCTACCAATGAACAAAATATGAAACCAAATCTTAAAATGTTAGAACTTAAACTACATATTCTTATGGACTCAGAAAATACAGTTTACTGAAGATTTCCTAAATTTTAACATTATTTATGAAAATTCATTATGTGACTATCTTCCTAAACAAATATTTTAAAGAAGTTAAATTACGATTTTAAGTTCTCCCTCTTTTGCCAGCTCAATGGCCTAATACGAAGCATACAGGACGCAGTTTTCTAAGCGTTTCTGTTGACTAATAGAAGCTGCTATAAAATGTGTTCTAGCACCTTGCAGATAACTGCCAGCCAGGCCAACAACACTGCTAATCTCAAGAGAATCAAGTACTAGTTATGCTTTGGTAATATCAGCTTTATGAGTTAAGACAAGAGAGAAAAGGCAGCATATGTAGGACTTACTTTATAAACAAACATCATGAAGAACTTTAATGGTACAATAATAGATGTGAAATGAAAAATAAAATATAAATTGCAAAAATAACTGAAACGTTTTTAAATGATGCAAGCTAAGATACTTAACACATTGCTAATAATAGAATCAGCTTACATTTCAGAATACTCATGCTCATATTATTTAAATTCACCTAACATGACGAAAAATATAGAGGGACCCTAAGAAAATCCTGTTAACCAAGATATTTTTCAGAAATCAAACATTATTTGTAACAATAAGTATAGTAAGTGTGAACCTCACTTGTAAGACCTTAAATTGTTTAAGTCAGAGTTCCTACAAAAACTGGGTTGATGCTGAGATTCTGGTGTTACAATATTCAACATACTCTTATGATTTAAAAGATAAAAATCTACTTTCTATACAATGGAACACCTTTCAAGAAGAGCTTATATACTGAAGCAGAAAATATAGTATTTCAATTACAAGTTCTAAGGAAATGATGACTAAAATAGGATTTATTTTTCTTCCTCTGTATCATCTAATGGAGGTAGAAATCAGGTTAATAAGAGTGTGAATCTTGTAGTTCATAATGAACAGTTCAGAAAAATGTTATGAAACACCTCTTCTCAATATGGTAGCTACCAGAAAATGCATACTAATCACAGAAGTTGGTTCTGCTTTTAGCAAACACATTTACATAGCTATTCCCATGTATGGATCTGCCTTTAAGAAACGAATGTATTGGCCAAGCGCAGTGGCTCACACCTGTAATCCCAGCACATTGGGAGGCGAAGGTGGGCAGATCACCTGAGATAGGGAGTTCGACATCAGCCTGGCCAACATGGTGAAATCCTGTCTCTACTAAAAATACAAAAATTAGCTGGACATGGTGGCACGCACCTGTAATCCCAGCTACTCAAGAGGCTGAGGCAGGAGAATTGCTTGAATCTGGGAGGCGGAGGTTGTAGTGAGCCAAGATCATGCCACTGCCCTCCAGCCTGGGTGACAGAGCAAGACTCCGTCTCAAAAAAAGAAAGAAAGAATGTGTTATTCCTGCAACATCACCCACAACATGCATGTGTCATGTCTGATTGGTACCTTAAGGCACAGGCAGCATTCACTAACAAATACAAAGTTGAAAGTCATCTGTTTGATATCACTATCTTATGTTATATATACCTATCCTATAACATTAACATGTATTTGTTTCCTATATAGTAGGACATGAATTAAATGTTGGCCATTTCTTATAATAACTCATCTGCAGAAACATTTCTGGCTGCCTATTCAAGCCCAACAATGTTCACTATCTCATAAGTTCTTCTTGGTGCTCTATCAATAAATATAATTTTAAAAAGTATTTCCTGATTGAATCCTGTTGAAGCATGTAGGTAATCACATAAACCACAGCCAGCATACTGGGACTAGAACAGTAGTCCTCAAACTTTCCAGTGAGCAAATCACTTTCACAAGTCAAGAGATGATATGATGCCTCTACCCCACCCCATGTTCATACAATAGCCCTTAAAAATAAAACAATCTATGCCTGTGCAGATAGAAAATTTATATAGTCTCCTCACTTCATGATTATCATAAAAGCCTGTAAGCTGGCCTCTCTCTCTCATCCACTCCATGCAAACACAGAGATTACAAAAATCCCACACATTCCATTATTCTTTGGCCCAAATACTTCAGGATATTGAAACTAAATAAAATGTCAAAATCAAATTCCTCTCTTCTTCTTCAAGACTCCGTATGCCTAATCCCTTTCTCGTCAATCCTGAATAGAAATTCTTGTTTCCATCTTTTGTTTGTCATGTACAGACGTGGCTTGTTCATTACCTTGTTCATTCATGGGCCAGCTTTAAGTTCTAACTTTCCAAGAAGAGATCCTCAATTCTCGACAGCCACAAATAAGTTTGCTCTCTGGACTTGTACAGAACTGAAAAACTTAGGCACTTCTTAAGGGACTTTACCTGTCCCATCTTGTATAAAAAGCACTTGCCACCCTCTATCTCCTTGCCCTGATTTAATTTACTGTATACTATAGAGCTCTAAGCCTTTCTAAGTCCACATGTATCTGCATAATGTCTGCTCCCCTCAATTGAATATAAATTCTACGCTATAGGAACTGGAACTTAGTAGGCATTCACTAAATATTTATTAAATCAATAAATTATATGTCTCATTGCCCCACTGGCATGCAACTTCTTTGAGACTGAGGATGCCTACACTTTCCCAAAAGGAAACAACAAATATTTCCTTGATAAATGAGTGTTTGTTCCTGAACTAAACCAAATGACTTTCAAAATGACCACATCCTCCCTCAACATATTCCATTTTCCCCAACTAAAACACGACCAATTTGCCCAGTGATTAAAATGGAATATTAAAACCCAGCAGTGATGGCATCACCATCATTTAAATAATGCCTGCCTAACTCATTCTATTTTCTGTTAGGGTACAAACATAATAAAGTAAAAAATTCTTTTTAAGTTGTGGCAATTATTAGGCAACTTTAAAAATTATATGTATGTATATTTTTCTTATAAATAAAATACCAAAAATATGGGTCACAAGTCTACATGAAAGAACACTATGTACCAAGGTTACTGTCCCAGATAAAGAGAGACTAGATGTTGAATTCATTACCTATAATTTCAAGGAAACCAAAGGCCTAAAAGTGCCAGCTCTGCTAGACACCAGGCTATGTGGGCAGGTTCCCACACAGCCCTGCCAGTTCCACCCTGACCCACAGCATCCCCTGCTATTTCGCTTCTAAACAAAGATTTATGTCAAATTATGTTCTAGTTTTGTGGTGTAGCAAAATATCCATTCAGGGTTATGATGGGACCACCTAACACATGTTCACTTGGAATCTAATCCAAATTAGATCCTGGGTTCCCTAGGGAAAGAGGCAAGGACAGTAGCCCATGCTGTTCTTTAACTGGCAAACGCTTTCAGTGTATTTCTATTGTAAAGAAAAATTCACCTTTGTTAAATTACATTTTCATGTTTATGTTTTTCATGTTCATATTATAGGTTGATCTAAATTTCAAAATATAATACAGTGATTTCTAATACACTGCTCTGTGATAATACTAGAACAACTGAAGCTATTTTCTAAATGAAATTTTAAATCATGTCCTTTTCCTGAGGCAGTGTGGTTCCCATAAATTAGTCTAGAATATTATTATTACAAGAAAGAATATTGCTATTTGCCACTGTTATTTAAAAGCAAAGTTGACATTTTTAAAAACACAGAATCTGGCCAGTCGCAGTGGCTCACGCCTGTAATCCCAGCACTTTGGGAGGCCGAGGCAGGCGGATCACCTGAGATCAGGAGTTTGAGACCAGACTGTCCAACATGGTGAAACCTCATCTCTACTAAAAATACAAAAATTAGCTGGGCGTGGTGGTGCACATCTGTAATCTTGGCTACTGGGGAGGCTGAGTCAAGAGAATTGCTTGAACCTGGGAGGCGGAGGTTGCAGTGAGCTGAGGTTGCACCAACGCACTCTAGCCTGGGTGAAGGAGCAAGACTCCATCTCAAAAAGAAAAGAAAAGAAAAAAAACACAGAATCTCTTCTTCAGAAATTTGATGGAAACATGTCATTTACAGCTCTAACTAGCATGACTACTTTGTATTTTTTCATTTGAATAATTTTCCAGAATAAAATTATTATTTTTTATTGTGGGGCTGTTACCACTTTGACTAGGTTGTATAAATTTAACACTTAAGTGATACATAAAATTAAGACTCCATCCAGCACACTGGATATAGATTTTGTCACTTTTGTGGTTCGTATATGCTAAACAGTAAATGTTGCAATTATATATTTAAAGTGCCATAAAATGCTTACCTTTTTACCCACTGCTCTAGAATATGGGTAGGAAGGATGTAGATTAGCTTTGTTTTAATAATCTTAATGATTAGTTGTTTTGATGATTTTAATTATTGAACATAATTATCTGAATATTATTTCTATAGCTCGGTATGATTAAAAGTCTCAATTAAAAGATTTACTTAAAATCTTTGGCTTATGAAAACGTTTTGGAATTGCCTACTTGACTACTGAATTAAGTTTCTCCTAGAAATGCATAAGCAGCCTAATCATGTTTTATCTGTGCCTTTTTATGACCATGTAAGTGTTATTTAGAAATATTTGAGAACAGAAAGCTGTTCTTTTCCATGCAACCTCATTTATGCCTTTTAACAAGTTCCATGCATATTATTTGATGGTTCCTCAAAAATATTAATCATGATGATAATAGTATTGTTCCTAATGATGATAAACCATTAACTTATCATGAGGTTCAATGAATCATTTGACAAATCAGGTATGGACCAACCTCCTGGGTAAATGTGTCATGGGGGTAAGTTGTACCCATAGGTAGCATAGAACAAACCTAGGAAAACTGATAGAGGCTAAAATTACTTATTTTCAGTACATACTAATAAGACCAAAAATTTATCCTCACCCTGCCACACATCTCTAAGTTCCTTATTAGAAAACGGTTTCTGAACCTGGATAAAAAGGTAAAAGCACCCAGTGTTAAACACTTCAAAAAGTAATTATAAACACGCTTTAATATATTTATACCTATATCGCACAAAGTCCCTTAAGCATTCTTTGTGCCTTACCATCTTAAATATTTTGCATTAATATTGTGCTAAACAGTCAGCATTTTGTTCACCGTATAGTTGTAACTAGTCCAGCAGTACATGAATACAGGCCCATGTGCAGAACAAAGAATGCAATCTCAGCTTTCAAACCAGCAGCTTGGTGCTCTGACCCCTATGCCATGTGCTATGATCATGAGTGATGGTGCTGTTCTGACTGTATGCTACTTTCAAATAATGATCCACAAAGTTAATCAAAAGGGCTTCCCTGTTCAATATTTACCTGTTACTCATTGACAGCCACTGTCTGCACTGCCATCTAGGACATATAGGATGGGATCAGTAATACTGAGCTCAAACAGAACCTTAGTGCCTCACAGAAGTACCAGGCACAATGAAAGCAGAATTAAGCTGCTCTTCAAACTACCTCTGACACTAAAGATGTCCACATGAGTTCCACAGTAGCAATGCACTGCTCTTTCCTGGATTTGGAGGCCATATAGTTGCTGATAATAAGAGGGATGAAAAAAACAACAACTACATGAAAGAAAAAAAAAAGAAGGGAGATATTAGGTAGCAAAATATAAACATGGAGGAGAAAAATAGTAATTTCCTGTATTTGGTCAAAAAAATAATATTCCCTCCTTGATGTGATCTCCTTGCTTTTATGTACTAGGAGTCATATCTATCCTGAAAATTATTTTTCTCATTTTAATACACATTCAAAATTTTAAGCTAAAAAATAATAAGAAAACATTGATCTTTTTATGTGTTAGAGATTTAAACGCTGTTTGCCAGTCTGTCAATCAAAATGTGCCCAGAAGGGTTACTGACCAGCTTCCATGTCCACCTTCAAAAAGAGGCAGGTAATCAGACTAATCACAATGCAATTCTCTGTCATTTTTAAACTATCAACTAGAGAGCAAGGCTTACTATGAGACCTTATTATTCACATTCATTAACCAGGTAACTTGACAGGTTTTGAACATGGGTAGTTACAGGGGTGAAAAGTCACTCTAAATGTTAAATCCTCTTTTAGCTATTTTTTCCACAGCACTAACTTTTTTGAGTTAGTATTTGAGTACTTAGTATGCACTTCCAGGGGAAGCATTTTTCTAAGCATTTTACATGTATTAGTCCATTTAATCCCTATGGAAAATCCTAAGAGAAAATCCTATGAGATACTATCATCGGCATTTCACAAATGAGAAAGGTGGGAAACAGGGAGCTTAAGTAACTTGTTCAAGATCACCCAGCAAATAAGTAATGGAACTAGGGTTTGAATACATCCGTCTCCATCATAGCCTGCACACTTACCCACCACACTGACATTCTCCTATTGCATTCCGCACTGCTCAGATGCAAGGCAATCATTGGCCTTTAACGAGTACCTTTTTAAAAGTTTGTGGACTGAATAAATGAATAAATATCTCTAAGGAACTTGCAATGTTATTGAGAAGATATTATCCATACATACACACAGCCTCTTACCATTTAACTTTTATAAGTTTTTGTCATGCTTCATCTCTAAGTTTATGAGGGAAAGGTACTTACTTGCATACATGTGATTGAGTGCCACCACATGCAATACAAAGTCAATGATACATTAGTATTTAATCTTGGATTCAATATTGACTTTTCTCTCTTCTTTATCCACTTCGTCTTGGTACAAATCACACCTTGATTATGCTGATAGCCTCTGAGCTAAGTCCCCTGCTTCCACCCTCAGCCCTCTGAAGCATATGCTCAGCCAGTAACTAGACTGATACTAAAATCAGTTAGGTCTCATTTCTCCTCAATTCATAATCCTCCCAAGACTCTGTTTCGAGTGGAACGAAAGCCAAAGCCCTTCCCTGGCCTGCCAGCATCCCGTGTGCTGTTACCTCCCTGTCTCCTGCTACTGTCCTCCTTGCTCATTCAGCCCCCAACACACTGGCCTCCCTGGTGTGCTTTGAACACATTAGGAACTCTTCAGCGCCTTTGTAGTGGTTGTTCATTCTACCTGGAATATTTTCCCCTGGCTATGTGAATGCCTAACTCCCTCACTTCCTTACAGTCATTGTTCAAATGTCATCTTGCTTTTAATGGTCACCATCTATTATAACCACAATGACTCACTTCTACCCCAGGACTCCTAAATCCCTCTTAACCTTCTGTATTTTTGTTCCACTGCACTGACTGCCATGTAACAGACTATATGATTTCCTTCATTTTTAACATCTGCTGTTTACTGGCTGTTTCTAACGCCATCCAACTTTGAGAATCATCCAACTTTGAGAACAAAGACTATCGCCTTTGTCCACTGATATATACCAATCAATAGTTCCTGGTTATAGAAGGTGCTCAATTAATGTGTTAAGAGAAGAGAGAAGCCACTGTGGATAAAACAAGGTTAGAAAAACTTTACAAAGGAGCAAGCGAACGCAGGGACTTAGTGCATGTGTTGTGCCTAACAAGAATGAATGGAAATGTTTCATGGACAGAGCACAGAACGCATGCTGAGAAATGTCTGGTGTTATAGGGAGGCTGAAAGGCAGAATGGAGCTACACTGGTAAGTTTTAAACACTAAGCTAAGATTACAGACAGCTTGACGTGAGATGGAGCAGTCAGTGATTTTGAGCAGGAAAATATGTTAGAAACAGTATTTCAATCTGGTAACTATTTATGAAGCAGCCTAGAAAGGAAAATCTTTGCATTCCCTAGCATGGTGCTTTGCATAGAGCAGGACTCAAGTATTTATCTGAACCAAACTGAGTAAGACAGAAGATAAGAACACTAGTTAGGAGACTGCAACAATCTAGGCTGAAATAATAGCTTGAATTAAGGGGATGTGAAAAGAAGGGAAGTTTTAAAAGAAAATATGCTACTAAAAGAATATTTGAGACGAGAGAGGCAGAATAAAAGATAATGTCAAGAATGAGACTGAATTACTATATCAATGAAGATAAAGCAAAAGAAGTGCAAGGTAGGAGAGGATCTTTCTGGGGAAGACGCCAAGTTCTGTTTTGGAGGAATGGTGGCGCTGTCCTGGAGAAGGCCCTAAACTGGGAGATGAGAGAGGTCTTAATCTGCGGGCCAGCCATGTTACACCTGAGCTGTGTGAAATACTTCGAATCACTTAACCTCTGTAATACGGGGGCTTGTTTTTGTTTTTCTCCATGTAAAACAGAGACAAAACACAGTTCACTAGGTTGCTTTGAGGATTAATTGGGAATGCTCATGGGAGTGCTTACAAGCTTGTTGGTCATTACATGTGGAGATTGTTGTGAGGTGAAACAATGCAAAGGTCAAGTAGTTTGAAAATAGAAAACCAGTGTTTGGAAAGAGGGCTTAAGATTAAAAGTTGACATTCATCCATTTCTATGCGGTAACCACAGTGTAAGGACAGATGAAATCCCCAAGGGGGAGACCTAATTGTCCCATGCTGGAGAGTACACAGCTTTACACTCACAGGACACTGGACGTATGTTCTTTAAATGACTGATGTTCAAATATGGCAAACCTTGATTTTTCTATGGGCATGGCTTCAAGTTCCTTAGGGTCTTCTTCTTTTGCAGAAATAGATTTCAACAGACCATCCTCAAATAGAGGATGGATGTTTTTCTAAGGTAAAGTGTCATCCTGCTCCAAGGGACCCTGTCATCCAGTTGAAAAGGGAAGAACTGCTGGGCCACACAGACCGGAGAGGGTCTCCAATAGTTAGTTACCAGATTGCACCTCATTAGCTGTGTGAACTGAGCAATGTGCCTGACCTCTCTGAGCTTCCACTGTCTTGAGTGCAAACTCAGAATAATATTGTCTATTTCAAACATGGTTGCTCGGGTCAATTACAATAATGCTTGAAGACCACAGCACCCCATATTTGGAGCATGTTCTTTCCTTTTCTCCAGATTTCAGCCGTATCAATTACTGCAGCCTATGCAGTCTATGCATTACTGCATATAGAAAACCAGCCAACACAGAAGTAGGAATGCGGCCCCTGAAAGGTAACTTCACCGTCATGAGTTAATGCTTCTGTTGTCCCAGAAGGATCAACTTAGCCTCACAATAAAAGGCCCTGGCATCAAAGAATGTTTCCTTTTGGCAGGAGAATAAATGTGGCTATAGTCATTCTCCTGTCTCTATTTCAGAGTCTTGCATTCTCAGGACACTCTGCACCACACCAAACATTTATGTCCTGCAAATTTCTCCTGAACAGACCCAATAAAGGTATTTGTGGTACAAGTGAACCAAACTTGCCACCAGACCCTTGTAAAAACATACTCTACTTAAAATCTGCTGGCCCATAATTTTAGTTTTCTAGTCTTCTCTTCCCTGAGGCATTTCCCAAGTACCATGATAAATTAAAAAATAAAAAACACAACATTCTTTATTCCTACCAGCATCATATAAATTGTTACTACCTCTGGGCAAGCAGCATTCAGAAAAGAGGGTAAACAATCTTGCTATCAGATGAATGTATTGATCATGAATTTTACAAGAGTTCAGGAATGCCCTCGACCTTCCATCCTCATCTCCGCTGGATGTTTCCCCAAACCTGTCCTTTTAAAAGGGTGGTGCCATGAATACCATTGTTTTCACTGATAGCAATTCAAGACTTAGAACACCTGATGAATTTCTCCAGTGGATGAGAAGCGGAGCTGCTGCTTCTCATTTTCTGCTTGCGAGCCATCAGGCAGTTAAGGGAGTCTCTGGAAAAGCACGCTGCTTCCCTTGAAGTGAGCAAGGATCTCCCCTACAATTACTTAAAATGCGTTCTTCACCAAGACATCCAGATGGTGCCTCAAGCACACAGGACAGGAGGCTTTGTGCCCGACCAAGCCATGCTCATTCAATTTTACTCCTAAAACAGTTTTTCAAGTGGAGTTGAAGAGAGGAAGCAAAGAGAAGAATCATCGAAAAGACTGTATACCTTCCAGTGTCAAGGCCAAGGCATGCAGTTGGCTGTGATTCACCGTAAGCACCCCTGACAGGCAATAGTCAGGAAAATGATGCTGTTATGAAAGCTTATGATGGTTGAAATGCAAGTAATGAGAATTGCTAGTAAGAGAAATAGGCCTCTTCTCATTGGTAACACACGAGAACAAGCAAAGAGCAAGGCCCAGAGATCCTTTATAACTGGGTTGAGGGAGGGACAGGGAAATTAGGATTTAAATAAGATGTGGTGATAGTCTATTTAACCACATAAATCCCAAGCACCCAATTCCAAAGAATTCTCAAATTGATATACGAATCACAACGTCTCAAATTTGCCAATGAAAAAATAACCCAACAATGCTTCCGTTACGTGCTGGTCACTAAACCAAAATCCTCGAAGGACCTAGCCCTCTCTCTGCTTTAAGAACTGGACCTAAACGTCTCAATGCTAAACACAGTAAATAAAATTATTTTTAAGCAACCTAGAGGATAATGCAGCAGACATAACATGTGACAGGATGAGTATGGAAAGCAACCAGAAAACTCCATCTAATCGCTTAACTTTTCATACGTGGATGTATCTGACCTAAAAAAGCCATATGTTTCTTTAACCCACCACACCCTTCTCACCACACCTTTCTCACCACTAGCTTCAATCTATAACTGCAAAACTATTTCCACATTTAAATGTGTAGTATGTCTAGATAAAAATAAATATTAAGGTGGTAAGGAAAAAACTTTCTGCTGAAAATCCTATCACTAATGAGTATATCACTAGTTCTCGCTTGAATTTAAATTCAAACAAATTCTTTTGAAAACGAAAGTGCTAAAAATCCTGAATTTCAATACCAACTACACCAGGAAAAATGTAAGTGTCACATCAAAAAGGAAATCTCTGTGGAACAGTTTCTCTATGGAAACTGACAATGTAGCTTCCAGCTTCCCCCAAATAAGCTGCTCATATACAAATTAGAACACCTCGTCCCAGACATTTCCCAGCCGAGTCAGGTGTGGATGGATTCACAAGAAAATACCTATATACATGGATATACATCTATAAAAAGTGTGATTCATAGAAACACACACCATTGTATAGAAGACTACAAGGATAGCCACCAACATGTTAACAGTGGTGATCTGTGGGTAGGACAATTACAAAAACATTGATGTTCTTTCTTTATGCTTACCTGTGTTTTCTAAGGGTTCCAGAATGAAAATGTACTGTACCTCTATTCAAAAAGAGCTTTTGCAAGGGAAGAGGATAAACGTCAGGAGGTAACTAATCTAGGACTACTCTCTCTCCCCACCCACCATTCACCAACCCAGAGACATGACAGTGGGCCTGGTGAAAGACATTCCAAGAATATTCCCTCAACACAAGTTGAAGGCCCACCAAAGCCTGCTCTGTGAGCTCCAAGGTAACACAAATCCAAGGCCATTTACAGAGCAGAGGACTGGGAATTCCCTAAATCAACAGAAAAACACATGGAAATAAAAGTTATGAGTAGGGTAAAGTGGAAACCATAATGTCGTTCCTTTGTTGCTGGTAGGACAATTAAGGGAGGTATATTAATTGTTTATCTTCTCATTAAAAGAGATGTCTTGCTGCATATTTTTCTTATTGTAAAGATACTGCTTATATACCTTTTAAATAATACAGATCATAATACTGTAAGTGGTTTTTTGATAATATGTATTTTGCATAAGGAAAATTATACTTTTTAAATTTCCTAAAATTATAAAATTTTCTCATGTATAAAATTAATTTCTTTTAACAGATATCCTGAATAGTCACCAAAATTCACAATGATCTCCTTTAATGCAATACTGTACTTTGATGTGAAAATGGAATTTCTCATTTATATTACATAAAGCATAGTAATAAACAACAAGTATAACATACAATTCAGAGTGTGTTCCTTTTGGAACTTTAAGTTCTTCAACATCTTCATAATCATTATGACTTTTCTTGCTGGTGGTTGAATGCTTATTATTTCCATTTTGCAGATAATAATTCCACGAGGTTAACAGTTCTATATTAAGTTAGATGAGCAACAAGGTAGTACTCATTTAGTGTATCTTTACTATATGCCAAGCACCACGATTAGTGTTTTTATGGTTTAGACCTTAGGTTCTGAAGTCAGATAGCCTGAGGTCTAATGCAGAGGTCAGCAAACTTCTATAAATGGCCAGATTGTAAATATTTGCAGCTTTGTGGGCCATATGGCCTCTGTCACTACTATCAACTATGCTCTTGTAGTAGGAATGGAGTCACAGACAATACCTAAATGAATAGTTACGGATTTTTTCCAATAAAATTTTATTTACAAAAATGGAGGGGGATGGGGTAGATTTGGCTAATGGGCCCTAATACAGTGATACTAATCCTAATTCCACCACAAATGAATGGGTATGGCCTTGTTCCAATAAAACTTTACAAAAACTGGGGGGCTGGGGGTAGATGTGGCTAGTGGATCATAATTTGGTGATACTAATCTTAATTCCACCACATCCTGCCTTCTTAACCTTGAGTTAGTTCTGTCAGCTCTGTAAGCTTCTGTTACCTTATCTGTAAAATGCGGTAATAATCATACCTAAGGCATAAGTTTATTGTAAGGATTTTTTTTTAATGTATGTTAAGCCATTAGCCCAGTGCCTGACATTGGCATCTGGTAACAGATCAGTAATGTTAATTATTATCACCATCCTAATCATCACATTCATCCTCAAAACAAACTCTGAGGTATTGTTTCGCCCCTACTTTTAGAGATGAGCAAACAGAAGCTTAAAGTTAAGCAACTTAGTCACTGTCCCACATATAACAGATAATTGTGGGTCTAGGATCAAAGCCAGATCCATTTCCAAGAGATTTAACCACCGCTAGCAATGACTAAACCTTACTGCATGGACTTAATTGTTTAAAATAGCTTGCTCATAGTCAAAGAACAAAGCATAATTATTACACTCTAATGCATAAACTAAGTCCAAAGATTCACTAAAGACACATTTATAAACTCAATACACAGAAGAAGCTGTTCATAAGGTAAGGAGAATTTACTAAAACCATAGTTTAAGTTTGCTGTAGTATTTTTAAAGTCTGGACACAAGCACATTAGTATCAGTGACTTTCTGAAACCACCTGTTAGCGATTTTTGAAAGCCACTGTTCAACAGCGTGCCTACAGAAGGCTCATTGTGGCACTACAACTCTCACCTTGACCTTTACTTTCGTTCTCAAGTTTCTAGAGGTCACATGCACACTGCAGGTGTGTCACCAACCAATTATTTTTAAAAATCCAGGTAGTCACTTCTCTCATAATGAAAATATACACTCTGGTGAAACCAATTAATATTCTTTCATTCTAAATCATGCTGCCTGCACCTATCCATTTTTACTCTCTGGCATTCGTTTATCTTGAATTACAAGTGGTCTGTGAGGAGAAAGGCAGACGTGGGCACCTCAAGCCAGGAAAAGCAATGAGTTTGCAGACAGATCCTGAACCGGATTTCACATTGGGAGAGTCCTTCAAGATATTTATCAATAAAAAACAACTTTAAACTAACAAACAGCACAATTTCACATTCCTTCTTGCAAAAGCAAGTTAAAACAGTTGTGAAACAAGAGGAGGGAAAGCTATGGGACACTCCCACAGCAGCCTCAGGCCTAATCCACCTCCAGGGTAACTCTTCTTGAAGATGCAGTCTTTGTCACACTCCTGAAAACTCCTGCGAGGGCTCTCTCAGGATGGCAGTCCTCTGGGATCTGAGGCCTCTGCTCTCCCTTCCTCTCCAGCCTCACCTCCTGTCACAGTTCCCCAGCCCTCCACTTCTGCCTGTGCCCTTTGCAATTTGCCACACCAGAAATGCCTTTTAGCCCAAACCATTGCCTCAGGTTCCCTCCCAAGCTCAGATAGCTCCTTCTCCACCATGAAGACCTTGGGCTCCCTGCACTATTAAAAATGGCCCCTCCGTGGTGCCGCTTCCATAGTTGACACTTATTTCTCTTGAGGCACCGCTCAGGCAGAATGCCAATTACTTATTGATATCTCAGTCTTCTAGGCTTCTAGAGAGCAGAGGTTTTCTTAGTTACCTCTGAATAAGTCAGTTACTGTAGAACAGTTCGTGTAGAAAAGCACCTGACCCGTGGGTGATGATTAAAATATATTTGTTAAATGAATGAATAAATTCGCTCACTTCCAGGCTAGTCTAGAATAAGCCCTAAATAATACACTTTCATGCCATCCACATTACCAACATATGCTACTTCGAGTCATTTATAGGCAAAAGCATTGGTGTGATGCTAAAATTAACTGGGAGAAACCACCAGAAACCATGCTGAGGTCTGAAAGGCATGATGTGGAAATTAGAATTCATTTGGATATCGAAAGGCTTGAAGCAGTTCTTGCTACAAAGTTCAATGTCTGTTTAACATGTTTAACATTAGAGCTCTTTATGAAGGTCATTTTATATTTCTAACTCTTTTCTCAATTCTTTGTTATTTACTGATCCTAACACAACTGGCATAAGTTCTATTGTGCGGGTAAGGGGAAGATGATTGTATAATAGCAATCAGTCAATCAGGTTAAACAACCAGCAAAAGAATTCACTCCTGCTGCTGGAGCCTCCGTGACCTTTCCCTTTTATTCAGCATAGGTGACCATCATCCCCCCAGCAGAGTCCCTGACAAGGCGCCTGTCTTGTTCGCCTTAATTGGGATAACACGTGAAAGTGGTTAGCACTCTGTCTTGTACAAAAGAGCTGATAAAGACTGGCACGTTCCCTCCTTCTTCACTCATTCTCCTATTCTCTTCCCTGGAACTTGTTAATTCCTTCCCTCTTTTGGGTGTGAATCCAAATCCATGCTTCTTGGCCAAGGCCAGCCTTAACACTATATACTGAGTAGAGTACCCACATTCTGGATTTGTATTTTCAGAGAAGAAAGAAACTTTCCTCTAGCCTCAGATGAATTTATCCAAGCCCTGTCACAGTGTCTGAAATTATTCTATTGGAAAAAACTACCCATTTTCTTGAATTTGTTCACCTGGTGTTGCTTATGAAAAGGCAAATCGTCCTGAGAACAGTAACACCGTCAGTTAACAACACCTGATCTGCAATGAGGGATACAATCACTACTCTGTGCCAATGAGGCACAGCTTTGAAACACTAACCAGGTATCCAGATGGAATGAATTTCACAAAGGAGAAAAAGGGGCTTGGAAAAGGATGGGGTTCCAAAGGATGGAAAAGACAGCTAAACAAAGACAAACTTTACAGTTTTGCCAATGGCCTCTTCTGCTTTCAATGACAACTGTCTAAATCCATTACAAACACCTTCTCAATCAGGGATTCTCAATCTTGGTTACACTTGGAGTCTAGGAATCCTGGATTAAACCTCGTTGTTTAAAATAGTTACTGCCATGCCTATTAAAATGGCATAGCAAGTGCTCAATAAACAGTCATTGAAGCTGCCATCTCAGACTCACTCCATCTTTTCTAAATACTGGTGAACGGATTGTTCTTGACTTTAAGGACACCCCAATCTTCCTCAAATCCCTCTATGGCAGTGTCCAACTGTATGGCTGAATTGCAACTTAAGTTTTGAAGCTATAAACACCTAGCTCAGTTGACTCTTTCCTACTTATCTTTCCTCACTACCTAATATTCTTCTTAATATAGGTGGTGTCCTTTGAACTTACTACTACTATTCCATTTCATGTCTATGAATATTTTATTTCCTCTGACTTACCCTATATTTTCTTTCAAGTTCAGGCCAGGAATCCAGTACTTTTAGAGGCTGAGGTGGGAGGATGGCTTGAGCCCAGGAGTTCGAGACTAGCCTGGGTAACAGAGTAAGACCTTGTCCTCTACTAAAAACAAAACAAAACAAAGCAAAAAAGCCAGACATGGGGGCATGCACCTGTAGTCTTAGCTACTCGGGAGCTTGAGCCCAGGAGTTCGAGGCTGCAGTGAGCTATGATTGCACCACCGCCTAGGCAACAGAGCAAGACCCTGTCTTTAAAAAAAAAAACAATAAACATAAAGTTCAAAGTTATGGTTATTATGGAGGGGATGTCTTTTCTCCTATTTTAGGCTATGCTACTTTTACTTTTGTGTTTGAAAATATTTTTATAAGATCGACAACTGTTTTAATTTGAAAAGAACTTTTGCATCTTCCGATGAAATCCACTACTTTACAGATGTGTTTGCTAAAACACAGAGACATTATTGTAAACTATAAAAGGCGACTAAAAAGGAAAGGAGGGATCTGAGGCCCAAAATTTGTAATACTTAGCAAGATAACTGCCTAACTTAAAATGATACAATTTGTAAAATATTTACAATATGATGTGTATTTTTTAAAACACTATATACCTACCCTTTACCAAAGAACCTGATCTCACCAATTAAACTTGAAATTTTAAATTGAAAGTATAATAAGTATTTAACAGAAGTTAGAGTAACTATTACTATTATTTGGAACTAATTATAGACCTTTTAAAATAATCACAGGTTTTATATCCCTGCTTGTTTCAAACTTTCATTATTGAAACAATTGTCTAATCATTTAAATAATTACCAATAAAATCTAAATGCAACATAGAAAATAATGTTTTTAAATATGTAATTCACAATAATTATAAAACCATAGAATTATAGTTGGAACAAATATGAGCAATGACATGTTGGTACATGTTTAACAATCACTTGGGGCTTACAGAGCACCAGAATTGCAATATTTTCCAATTTCCATGGTGCAAATACTTTCTGCAACTTCAAGTTACTAACGTGAGGCCAGAAATAACAAAGTGAGAAAGAGGTGCATACAATTGACTTTCACAAACCCATCCAAGTTGGCTCTAGCACATCCCTGAATATGAGAGACCAAACAGTGTAGCCTCTTCATTCCTGAACCCTTTTCATAAGACTGACCATTTCTTTCTTTATAATCCAGTGTACCCTGAACACAAAGTGACAACACCTGTATATTATTCTGTTTATACATTTACCTACTCAACTCTATTACAGTGGCTTCCATTCTTTTTGGATATGAAACACAGTAGAAACACATATTACCTCATGATCTATCCAGTAAACACATATGTGCAGTTACATGTACACATACACAAATATGAAACTAAAAAGGGAGCCTCACAAAATAAGACACATTCTTATTAAAACGCAATACAATAAAATTTTCTGTTCTCTTCCATTTCATTTTTAAAATTAGGATCTTGATCCACTAAACTGGATACATATCCAACTGTTTGAATAGTAACCAAGAGTTAGAAAAACGTTGCTGTAATAGACTATAAGCTCATTGAAGATAGGATGATATGTCATTTGTCTGTATCTATTCCTATATCTACTAGTAATTATTGAGGCCCAAGGAGGTTAAGTAACTTGCCCAAAGATGCACCTGCTTTCATGGATAACAATCCCTCCAGGCAAGTGATAATTCACAACACAGAATCAGGAAATTTATGGTTTGACACTGAAAGCTAGAGGATCTTCCAAAACAGCTACTCCTTCACCACAAATTGATGTAGAAATGTTTTTAAAATTGTACTGACTCCATCACTGATAAATGTGTAGCCCTTTACCCACTGCAGCCCTGTGACCCGGACTGTTTGCCTACATCTCCCTACTCTTGACAATATTCACCCAACAAGAGTGTGGAAAAACTACCCATGTTTTTTACAATACTATCCATGTTTTTTTTAACAATACATTTCAATCTTCTAGGGAAAGTAGCTATATAAATGCTGATGAGTAATAAATATATAGAATAAACATACTCCTTATATAATATATATTAACACCAGCTTTCTAATAAACAGAAGCCAAAAACTTAATTGGAGAAAATAGAAAGATAAAATTGGAATCCCCGGCCTTTTCTCTTCAGTGTGCTTGTGTACCACATGCTTTTTTATAGGTGCTATTAAATGTACACTATAGTTTCAAGACAATTCAGATAAGCATTTTCACTAAAATACACAACACCATTAATCATCTCAGTGACAGTGCTCCAATTTAACATCTTGGGGATTTCCTCCCCTTCTTCATCATTTATTTGCCAATATTTCCTTGTTATGAATATCCCCCTAGTGACTTTCCCTGGCAGTCACAGCTGTGCTGCCTACTGTGTCTACCTTGACTACAAATAACACCGATTCTTTAAAAAGCAAGCCCTTGAGATGATCCCTACAGCTAGAAGGGAAGCCTTACTATGCGCCAAATTCCTGGTGGCCCCATCCGGGCTCCTAATTGACAAATCTCAGCCTCTAAGCCAATAGTAATTTCAGACACGTGAAACTGGCTTAATTATAAATAAACAACAGTTGATTGTTGATATGCACTTATTTGAATGGTCAGTAATCAAATGCTGCTTTAATTTGGTCCTTAAAGGACCCCCTTCTTATACAACAAAAGGATTCTTCAAAGTATACAACAAAGCCACAAAATCACTAACAAATTACAGAAACCTGGCCACCAAGAGCCATAATAAATGACTCACAGATAACAAAGAATTTTTAAAAATGATAATCAGTAACAATTCTGCATTATAATTATACCAGTTCTGATAAAAATAGTAACACTATCTAGACAGTGAAATATCAAGAAATAAAGCCAGAGATAACTACCTGTATATAGTAAAGATATAGTGATACAGTCACCTAAACCATGCTAGGTAGGGAACAGTCCCAGCTCTATCCAGTATCCGCTTTGTGTCTATTTCAGAGAGCAGCCTTCACAGCCACCAGAATTTCTGATCTTTTAAAAAATGGAAACCATGAAAGAAAGTGCTCTACAACCAGTTGGAGGAGTAAATGAAAGTAGGACTCACCAGCTTGCATTCACAAAGGATTTTTAAGGAAAAAAATGGTATTGTTGTTCAATAGTCACGCTACTACAAAAGAAGGTAAGAGTATGAAGACAAAAACACAACAAAGTATATTTGCAAAGTATATCCAGAAAACATAATGCCTTCAGTGGAATTATGTTTATATTACTTTACATTTTCTATAGGAGAATTTAATTAAAGGTTAATGTTGCTTCAATCAATATTCCATAACTTTTCTGGAAAGCATAAATTTCATCTGTTTTGGGAAGATTCCAATTGGATTACTGTTTTTGAAAAAAACTTTCTTCACAGCAAAAGCAATACAAGTCAAACTATGATATATTAAAATGCCATTTCCTCCCAGAGCAGAGTGTTTACTTCAGTGATAGTAACAACACCTCGTTACCCAAAGTGCAGATTCTGTTAAGTAATGGACAAAGCAAATGGCAGCAAAGACAGAGGACTCAACTTCAATTTAACTGTCCTGTAAGGTACATAGTAATTAGCTGCAAAGCTCTGAAATCTTAGCTAGCATGTTAAGTCTGCTACATGACAGTATAATTTGACTTCTTAAAGGATTATGCAAATTACAACTCATCATTCCATTACAGGATTGAAAAAAACTGACAGCTAATTTATACATAACACACCTTTCAAATCCCTAAGATGCGTAGCACCTGTGCAATGTATTTTGCCGAGATTTTCTTGCATACAAGTACTTGTTTATTGCAATAAAAAGAAGCTTACCTAAGAGCTTTAATATAGTCGTTAAAAAAACTTTTAGACCACAATTTCAAAAAAATAAACATTTTTTTCTGTCTTGATCTCAGAGGCAAATTGTTTTGGTTGTTTTTATTTGTTTTGTTGGTTTGTTTTCTTTGGTTTTTTTCCTCCCCCACTAAATTAGATAAAAAGAAGGTTTCAATACAAGGATATTTTTGAATAGCTGGCAACCACAAGCACTGATGTACGAGCCAGAAGGAAGACTCACAAAGATTTCAACATACTTCTGGTAGGTAGATTCACAGTAGATTCCGTCATATCTGTAGATTTTCCTACATTCTGATTGGTTGGGCAGAGGATGCTGGGCAGTTATTCTGTAGAGGCATCAAAAACAGATAGACATGACTAGAGATTCTCTACAGTCAACTGGAATGCAGGATAACAAGTATGTTGAAATTCAATATATTTTGCTTTTTACGCTTTTGAGCTCTACACACAATTGCAATGTGTACATACATTTTAGAACATTAACTTCCACTTTTAGACAACTGCAGTCAGAGAAAAGCAACTTTTTCAGTTATTTATCAGGACAGTTTTGTTTTCTTTTTTTTTTTAAATCTCAGAGTCATAAAAGTGGAAGAAAAGAGACAGCTCTAAACCTTAACTCACTCTTCAATTCCCATGATTATATTCTAAAGGAAATGTTAAAAA